>NC_041390.1:625167522-625173453 GCF_002162155.2 Triticum dicoccoides | reverse complement strand
ACTGGAACAAAACTCCTCGAAGGTGGAAGTCGGCAGTCCCTTCGTCATCACATCGGTGAACTGTTGTGCCGTCGGAACATGTAGAACCCGAATACGTCCAAGGGCCACCTACTCGCGCACAAAGTGAATATCCAGCTCAATGTGCTTCGTCCGGTGATGATGAACGGGGTTGGCGGAGAGGTACACCGAAGAATTGTTGTCGCAGTAGACAACCGTAGCCTGGGAGACGTCGTGATGCAGCTCCTGAAGTAACTGTCGTAGCCAGGTGCACTCAGCAACTGCGTTAGCCACAGCTCGGTACTCAGCCTCCGCGCTGGAGCGCGAAACCGTGGGTTGTCGCTTGGACGACCACGAGACGAGTGAAGGACTGATGTAGACGCAGTAGCCAGAGGTTGACTGATGAGTGTCTGGGCAGCCAGCCCAGTCTGCGTCAGAGTAGGCCATCATCTCTAGAGAAGTGGACGTCGTGAGGGTGAGCCCGAGGGTCATCGTGCCGCGAATGTAACGGAGGATCCGCTTCACGAGAGTCCAATGGGAGTCACGAGGGGCGTGCATGTGGAGACACACCTGCTGAACAGCATACTGAAGATCCGGTCTGGTGAGAGTCAGATACTGAAGAGCACCGACGATGGACCGGTAGAAAGGAGCATCCGACGCTGGCGAGCCCTCAAGAGCGAAAACCTTGGCCTTCGTTTCAACAGGAGTAGCAACAGGGTGACAGTTGAGCATGCCAGCACGCTCAAGAAGCTCGTGCGCATACTTCTGCTGATGAAGAAAGAAGCCGTCTGGTCGCCGAACGACCTCAATGCCAAGGAAATAATGTAGAGCACCCATGTCCTTGATGGCAAACTCGTCACGCAGCCGAAGAGTAATCTGCTAAAGTAGAGCTGCAGAGGAGGCCGTCAGGATGATGTCGTCGACGTAGAGGAGCAAATATGCAGTCGTGTCACCATGGCGATAGACAAACAGGGAGGCATCTGAGCGAGTGACGCTGAAGCCCGGTGTCTGAAGAAACTCGGTGATCCGCTGGTACCAGGCTCGGGGTGCTTGCTTGAGCCCGTAGAGAGACCGGGGAGCAAACACACATGGCCAGGAAGAGATGCATCGATGAAGCCGGTGGGCTGCTCACAATAAACCTACTCCTCAAGATGAACGTGGATTAAGGTGTTGGAGACATCCATGTGAGGAACGGGCCAGCCTCGGGACACCGCAAGCGGGAGGATGGTGCGGATCGTGCCCGGTTTAACAACCGGGGCAAACATCTCAGTGAAGTCAACTCCAGCGCGCTGTTAAAAACCACTAACCACCCAGCGAGCCTTGTAGCGCTCAAGTGTACCATCCGAGCGGGTCTTGTGGCGAAAGACCGACTTGCCGGTGATGACATTGGCGCGAGGAGGCCGGGGAACCAGTGTCCAGGTACTGTTCCGCTGAAGAGCGTCGAACTCTTCCTGCATCGCCGCAAGCCAGTGAGGATCACAGAGGGCTGTGCGAGCGGACGCGGGAAGAGGAGACGGCTCCGTGGTGGAGGCGGCGAGGAGGTACTCATCGCTCGAGTACCGCAGGCTCGGACGGTGAACGCCTGTCCTAGCACGTGTAACAGGGCCAGACGGCAACACCGGAGCGGCCGGCGAGGCAGGCGGCAAAGCAGTCGGTGAGGCGGCCAGCGACGGGCCAGCGACTGGACCGGCGAGGCGGCCAACGACGGGGCTGGGGAAGGGGCCGGCGACGGGGCCGGCGAGGCGGTGGCCGAGGCGGCCGAAGTGGCGGCCGAGCCGGCGGCCCCCGAGCCCGTGACGCCCGAGTTGGGGGCGGCGGGTGAAGGGGGGCCAGCCGAGGCATCGTGGTTGGCCGAGGAGGCCGAGAGGGCAGGCGCTGGCGTGGGGGCGCGAGGCGCAGCTCGTCCCACGGCGCGAGGACCGCCAAAGCCCGGAGGCGGTCCGAGAGCCGGGCGGGGCCGTCCACCTGACGGAATCGCCGAGGGGCCGCCGGTGGCCGGCGGCGATGAGGCGACAAGGGGTACCTGCTGCTGAAACGGAAACACCATCTCATCAAAGTAAACGTGTTGGGAGGTGAAAACACGATGGGAGACAGGATCATAGCAGCGGTAGCCCTTAGTATTAGGTGGGTAGCCGAGAAAGATGCAGGCGACGGAGCGGGGTGCAAGCTTATGAGGCGCAGTAGTGGCGATGCTAGGGTAGCAGAGACAGCCGAAGATGCGAAGCTCATCATAAGAGGGTGGTGCACCGAAGAGGAGGTGATGAGGTGCAAAGTTCTCGCAAGTGCGACATGGACGGATGTTAATGAGGAGTGAAGCGGTGGCGAGAGCGTCAGGCCAAAAGCGCGGAGGCACATTGGCGTGAAAGAGGAGTGTCCGAACGCAGCCATTAAGAGTGCGAAGGATACGCTCAGCACGACCGTTCTGCTGCGAGGTATACGGACACGTGAGACGAAAAGTCATGCCATGTGTGGTGAGAAGAGTGCGAATAGTGAGGTTGTCGAACTCCTTCCCGTTATCTGTCTACAACGCGAGAATGGGACGACCAAACTGCGTGAGAACATGGGAGTAGAAAGCGGCGGGAGTGGATATAGCATCCGACTTGCGGCGCAACGGGAAGGTCCACACATAATGCGAGAAATCATCAAGTATGACAAGATAATAAAGATAACCCGTATTACTGGCAACAGGAGAGGTCCAAACATCACTATGAATTAACTCAAACAGGTACGATGCAACATGAGAAGAAGCCCTAAACGGGAGACGAGCATGTTTGCCAAGGCGACATGCATGCCACGAGTGATCCTCGTTCTTATTACACATGAAAGAAAAACTCTGAAGTATATGACCAAGGGTGGCGGGATTGGGATGTCCCAAGCGAGCGTGCCAAAGACCCACTCCGGTGGCGAGAACGATAGGGGCGGCGGAAGTGGCGGAGGTGGCGGAGTGAACCGGGTAGAGCTCATCGGGGCTGTCACATCGGTGGAGTACCATCCGGGTGCGAGCGTCCTTAACAGAAAACCACATTCGTCAAATTCAACGGTGATAGGATTTTCACATGTAAGAGAACGAACAGAAACAAGATTTTTAGTAAGTTCAGGAGAAACTAGGACATTAGTCATGAATATTGGAGTGGAGTTAGACGGAAAATATGCATGACCAATATGAGTAATAGGAAGAGAGGAGCCGTCACCGACGGTGATGCGGTTGGAAGTGCGGACGGGATAGGAGGTGTGGAGGTTACTGGGATAGGCAGCCATATGCGCAGTAGCTCCAGTGTCCATATACCAGTCACCGCCGCCGGTGTAGGTGGACGGTGAGGGGGCGGTGTGAAGAGCTGCCAGAAGAGCCGGGTCCCACGGCGTCAGCGGGAGAGGCGTCTGTGGGGCCGTCAGGGGCAGCAGCGGCAGCCCACCTGGCTGCGGCTGCTGGCCGTAAGAGAGGGGCCCATAGGGCATCGCATAGGGCTGCGGCGCGGTGTAGAACGCCTGGCGCGACGGTGGCCGGGCGCCGAGAATACCCGGGGCAGGGGCATGGGGAACCGGCATGGAGTAGGCATGCACAACGCCGGTCCATGGGTTTTGGCCGGCGTACCATGGGGCCGACTGGTAGGCCTGCTGTGGTGGGTGAGGTGCTCCTCCCTGAGCGCCCGCGCCCCCCTGCTTACAGCCGCCGCGACGACCCCCCCCCCCATTGGTCGCCTGCTGGGGCGGCGGGAAGGGAAAAGCCAGGGCGGGCGAGAAGCCGGGCGGAAAGCGTGCGCCGCCGGCTGAGGCGGCGTCGGGCGCGGAGGTGGCGGGGCTTGACCCCCGCGGGTGCCGGTGACGAGGGCGGCGTGGGTCGCCCGAGTCCGTGCCATCCTCATCCGGCGCTCCTCTAGCTTGAGGTACGCCACCACCTTAGCGAAAGTAGGCTCCGGGATGAGGGTGAGGTTGGAGGCGGCGTTCTCAAAATCCTCGTTCAGACCGGCGGTGAGGGTGCTGATGAGGAGCTCGTCGCCAACCGTCTCCTCGAGATCGCAGAGCTCATCGGCAAGCTTTTTCAGGCGCATGCAAAAATCGTCGATGGACGAGTCAAGCTGCTGGCACTCGTACAACTCGCTGTGGAGAAGGACATTGCCCTGCAGCTTGTTGTCGGTGAAGAGGCCATTGAGCTTGGTCCAGACGGTGTAGGCGTCGTTGTCGTCATCCACGATGGTGTGGAAGAGGTCGGTGGAGATGGTGAGGTAGAACCAGCGGATGATGGTGGCGTCGAGGATCATCCACTCCTCGTCATGGA
The DNA here is from genome assembly GCF_002162155.2 of Triticum dicoccoides. Taxonomy (NCBI): domain Eukaryota; kingdom Viridiplantae; phylum Streptophyta; class Magnoliopsida; order Poales; family Poaceae; genus Triticum; species Triticum dicoccoides. The sequence continues at coordinate 625,169,180 of NC_041390.1, read as the reverse complement.
TCATGAGGGCCGAGTCCACGGTGCCGTCAACGTGGCCATGAAGGAGGTACTCGCGGAACACCAGCGAAAAATACTGCTTCCAAGCGGAGTAGGAGGCTGTGGATTGATCAAGTTTCACCGGGACGCGCTCGTGGATGTTGAGATCACGGACGAGAGTGACATCAGGACCGGCGAACGGGTGAAGACGGTGGAGGAGGAGGAACTCATGACTAAGGTTAGGGTTGCGAAGGGCTGCGACGCAGGAGCGACGCTGGTAGAACAGAAAGCGACGCGGCGTGGCTGGAGCGATGCGGCGTGGTGATGGCTGGCGTGATGCGGCGCGGGAGGCTGGGTTGGAACGACGCGGCGTGGCGATAGCTGGCGTGCTGCTACGCGGAGGTGCGTGGCGCTGGGTTGGAACGACGCGGAGCGGCTGGAGCGATGCGCGGCGATGGCTTGGCGTGACGCTCACGGAGGCTCGCGGCGCTGGAGCGATGGAGCGAAGCGGCGCTGGTGACGCGGGATGGTACGGCACGGGTGAGATGGAGCGGAAGCGAAGCGGCGGTGGCGGCGCGTAGAGGCGCGGCGGCGGCTTAGGGTTTAGGATCGTGCTGCGCTAGATACCATGTAGAGAGACAAGTTATGGGCTGTGCAATCGCGATGTATTGATCGGTGCACCAGACACATATATATATAAATACAGAGGGGGGCCACATCCTCAACTATATAGAGGAAACAGGAGGTGGGCCCTATACACAATATACACGTACACAATATACTCAACAGAATGATACTTAAGAGTGAGAGGCAATACATAAATCGTGCGAAATATAATGCTCATATTTATTACACGCTGTTTTGTGTGGCAGTCCACTTCACACACATGAAAATCAATAGAATAACCTATACTGAGCAGAAATTAGCTAGGAAAAGCACACATGTGCAGTTAAAAGGAAAAGCACACTAATCAAGGCCGTAGAAAACAAACAGGGGGAGCAGCAGTTCCCAAGATGCGCACATGTGTTCCATCTGAGGTTTCATATAAGGTTTATTACGATTTTAAAATTTGAATTTAAACTATTTTTCAATGTGTGCAAGATTTATCTTGTTTCAAAGATTTAACTATATTGAACACCAACATGTAAAAGGATTGCAAATAGGTACAATCTGTTCAAAAGTTGAAAGTGTTACAAAATTTATAATCAAACTAAAATTGTGGATGGGTGGACCGTGGGTGAAAGAATAGAATATGTTGAGTACAATAAAGTTCTGCCCCCTAAACAGTGGGCAGGTCGTAGCAAAAAAAAAAAACAGAAATAATAAGCGAAAGAGATCAAATACTTTGCAGTCTACATGCGTATGTGAGCATGTGGCACACTCTGATTGGCTACCAGGACATCGCTAGAAACCTACGCCACTAGAAAATCCGCTTCAAAAACTAGGGACATATGAAAGTTCGTCCACTACCACTGGTAGAAAAAGAGGCTTCCGTCTAGCCCCATTAGTCGCGAAACTGTAGGAACCGCGACTAATGAAGTCTTTAGTCGCGGTTCGGCAGACGAACCGCGACCAAAGGCTTGGGCCAGGGCGCTCGGTGGCCAGCTGGTGCACGTGAGGGGCTTTAGTCGCGGTTGGCCAGGCCAACCGCGACTAAAGGTGCCCAAAGGCCTTTAGTCGCG
>NC_041390.1:625163065-625165144 GCF_002162155.2 Triticum dicoccoides | reverse complement strand
GGAAGCACGGCAGGACCAGCAACGTTTGAAAGACCCTGATGACCGGCATCCGGAATGGTTTTAAGGTCGTGCCAGCTACGCTCTGACCAAAGAAGAGAAGGTCATCTTTTTTGAATGCCTGAGCAGTATGAAGGTCCCGTCTGGATTCTCGTCCAATATAAAGGGAATAATAAACATGGCGGAGAAAAAGTTCCAAAACCTGAAGTCTCACGACTGCCACGTGATTATGACGCAATTGCTTCCGATTGCTTTGAGGGGGCTCCTGCCGGAAAATGTTCGAGTAGCCATTGTGAAGCTATGTGCATTCCTCAATGCAATCTCTCAGAAGGTAATCAATCCAGAAGATCTACCACGGTTACAGAACGATGTGATCCAATGTCTTGTCAGTTTCGAGTTGGTGTTCCCGCCGTCCTTCTTCAATATTATGACGCACCTCTTGGTTCACCTAGTCGAAGAGATTTTCATTCTCGGTCCTGTATTTCTACATAATATGTTCCCCTTCGAGAGGTTCATGGGAGTATTAAAGAAATATGTTCGTAACCGTGCTAGGCCAGAAGGAAGCATCGCCAAGGGCTATGGAAATGAGGAGGTAATTGAGTTTTGTGTTGACTTTGTTCCTGACCTTAAGCCGATTGGTCTTCCTCGATCGCGACACGAGGGGAGACTAAGTGGAAAAGGCACGATCAGAAGGAAATCAACGACATGTATGGACGGCCATTCTCTGACTGAAGCACACCACACTGTACTGACCAATTCCAGCTTGGTGGCTCCGTACTTTGAGAAACACAAGAATATTTTACGCTCGGACAACCCGGGGAAGCCTGAATCCTGGATTAGGAAGGCCCACATGGAGACTTTCGGCAGTTTGTTGAGAAAACATTTAATGAATGACAATGATGTTGTAGATCAGCTGTACATGTTGGCCAAGACACCATCTTCGACTATAACGACTTTCCAAGGGTACGAGATAAATGGGAATACATTTTACACGATCGCCCAAGATAAAAAGAGCACCAACCAAAACAGTGGTGTCCGCTTTGATGCAGCAACCGAGAATGGGCAAAAGGTCACATATTATGGTTACATAGAGGAGATATGGGAACTTGACTATGGACCCTCCTTTAAGGTCCCTTTGTTCCGGTGCAAATGGTTCAAGCTAACAGGAGGTGGGGTAAAGGTGGACCAGCAATACGGAATGACAATGGTGGATTTCAACAATCTTGGTTACCTTGACGAACCATTCGTCCTAGCGAAAGATGTCGCTCAGGTTTTCTATGTGAAGGACATGAGTAGCAAACCGAGGAAACGGAAAGATAAGAAAACGATCAGTACATCATGCGATGATCCAAAGCGCCACATTGTTCTTTCAGGGAAAAGAAATATCGTGGGAGTGGAGGACAAGACAGACATGTCAGAAGATTATAATATGTTTGCTGAAATTCCGCCCTTCAAAGTGAACACCGACCCAAGCATTAAGTTAAATGATGAGGATGCTCCATGGATACGGCACAATCGTAAGCAAGCAGGGACACAAGGGAAGAAATGATGTGTAACAATTTATTCTACCAAACTTTGTTGAATGGATCATGTGAATTATATTACCCGTGATGTGTTTGGTGTCCATTTTCGAATGATTTTGAGATACCACTAATGATACATGAAATTTGGAGTGATTTAGTCATACTCCTGCCTAGGCGTATAATATGCATACTCGTATTTTTCTGAATTTTTTGATATAATATTTGTGTTTTTAACATATTGAATTGAATTAGTTTTATTTTTCTGAATTTTTTGATATATTATTTGTATTTTTAACATTTTGAATTGAATTAGTTTTATTTTTCTTAATTTTTTGATATATTATTTGTATTTTTAGAATTTTGAATTGAATTAGTTTTATTTTTCTGAATTTTTTGATATAATATTTGTGTTTTTAACATATTGAATTGAATTAGTTTTATTTTTCTGAATTTTTTGATATATTATTTGTATTTTTAAGATTTTGAAAAAGAAAAAGTATTTTAAAAATACCTTTAGTCGCGGTTGGCCTGCCCAACCGCGACTAAAGGTCGTTGCGCG
>NC_041390.1:625153068-625163009 GCF_002162155.2 Triticum dicoccoides | reverse complement strand
CAAATTCGATGAGGAGGGTAACAAGATTGAGGAAAACAAGGAGAGGAGGAGGCTAGTCAAACAGTTCGCTCTTCATAAGATGGCCGACGCATTCCGGAAATTCAAGCAAAATCTAGCCCATGACTTTGTCAAGCAGAACAAGACTCCGGATTTCAAAGGACAATATGAGAAACTGAAACATGATTGGCCAGAATTTGTGAAGCAAAAGAAATCGGAGCAGTTCATTCAAATATCGAAAAAAAATAAGGAAAATGCGGCTAAGAAGGAGTACAATCATATTATGGGGCCAGGAGGGTATCGCCTTTGGGAGCCTAGGTGGGAGAAGATGGAGAACGAGCTGAGGGCGTGAGGAATCCGTCCAGGTACGGAGGGATGGGACCCAAGGGCCAAAAGCTGGTGGTACGGGCATGGGGGAACGCTGAACCCGGAGACAGGGGAGTGTGTTTACCGGGGCAAAATAATTAAACCCACCCAAGCCCTTATTGACGCAATGAGGGATGCTCAAGAGGGGAAGATCAAGTTCAACAGAGAGAACGACGCGCTGACAAAAGCCCTCGGGAATCCTGAACACGGAGGACGTGTACGAGCCATGGGGCACATTCCGTGGAAAATAGGGTTCTCCCAGAACGATGACCCGTACGGTTACAGAAGCCTCTGGTGGTCGAAATTACTGCACCGGAGCCTCCTCGCTACCCCGTGGACGATATAAAGGAGATGAAAGAATGTCATCTGTATTATCCTATCGGGAACATATCAATGAAGGTAGCCATCGGCAGTGCTTTACCATGTTTACCTGGAGCACTCCACCACAACAACCCCATTCAAGATGGCTATGCTCGTGTCACGGTGGAGGACATAGTCCAAGGGTTTGAGGACCTGGAGATTGACATTGCTACACCTGAAGGGGAGAAAAGACTTGGAGATGTCAAGCGCCATTTCATTCTATGGCAAAAGAAGTTTATCAAGTTTCCAGGCGAGGCGCCAAGGACAACAAGTCCACCCCCTATGGTGGTGGCGGTTCACCTACACCTCCGTCACGTCAGCCGACGCCCCCCAGTCCACAACGTCCGGCGGGTGATCAGACGCCGCCCCCCAGTCCTCGTCCGGCGGGTGATCAGACGCCGCCCCCCAATCCACCTCCGGCAAAGAAGCAGAAGCAGTCCTGGATTATTAACCCGGACCCTTATGTACCTAAGACCACAAAGGTACCGGAGCCATCACTGAAGCCTCTCCCCACAAGGCCTTGGGAACGTAGTGCCGAGGAAACTGCCGCGGCCGCGGCTGCTGATCATGAGAAATGGAAGGCGGACTGCAAGAAGAAAAGAGAGCCCGAGCCCAAGCCAGTATTTTCTGATGAGCAAAAGAAGTGGGCTAAGTCATTTTTGAGCACACCATCCCAAGCCGCGAAGAATCTGCCTGACGACTATGCACGTGAACTTCGTAGGCAGGCACTCATGTTGAAGGAGAAGAAAGAGCGGGCGGAGAACCAGGAGAACAAAGCCTTGGAGGAGGCCGAGAAAACGGAATTAGAAAGTAAAAAAAGCGGGAAACGAGTTGCCCAGCTCGGGGAACAAAGTAAACAATCGATTGCCCCGCTTATAGTGAAAGCCGCCGGTCCGGATGACCCCGATATCATAGCAGCTGCGGCAGCACATGGATTGACTGTAACGAGTGCCAGAGAACAAGCGGCCAACTTAGGTATTACTCTTCGTGAACTGTTAGGCCTTGATGAGGCGCCAGTGAAGGAGGTAGTAATTACATATGTGAAGAATGGGCCTCTCGTCGAGCCTGCGCAGGAAGAGGATCTACCTCCACAAATGAAAGGTCTGCTGAAATGGTACAAGGGTTACATAAAAAAATAAAACGCCAAAGAATATATTTATGCGGAAGTTAGATATGAGCATCACTTCAAACATTACTATGTACAAATTCATCTGAGTGAATTGTTCCAGCTTTTCAATCTGCGCGAGCTCGACAAATCTATCATCAGTTGCTACGTTCTGTAAGTGATTTATTTCTACCCCATCTCGTTCATATTGCCTGCACTATATATATGTCCTAACTATATTGTTGTGTCCGCTATTATACATGCAGAATGAAGATTAAGGAATGCAGAGTAAGGAACATCCATGATGTTGGGTTCATTGACCCACACATCGTTAATGGATATGTGTTGGAGCATCACCCCGCCGACATGGAGGCAGACCTGTGGCAGTTCTTACAAAGTAGGAACTCAAAAGTGATATTCTATTTCCTTACCATTTTGGGTGAGTGTTTCTGTCTTGAGCACATTCTCTTTTATTTACTCCATGCATGGTATGTGGCCGGCTAATCGATGAGTTATGCATGACGTACTGTGCATGTATCGTGTTCGCAGGTTCCACTGGATTCTGCTAGTAATTAAAGTTGACACCTCAGAATGTCTCGTCCACGACTCTCTGAATAAGGATCCAAAGCTTTGGGGCGACATGAGAAGAATGCTGCAGAAGTAATTATTTTCATTCATTTGCGCTCTATATGGATCGGCCTATTTCGTTCATTTCCTAATATCAAGTAACTAATAACTCTCTTGTTCATTTAATTTTCTTTGCCTCTTAGGGTTTGGAGACGGTTCGTAGATACAAAGGTCGGTGAATTCAAAAAAGAGCTAGAATTCAAAAGGTCAAAGGCTAAGAATGGTGAGGATATTCAGCCAGCGGGGACCAATCTATGTGCATACTATGTCTGTGAGATGATCCGGAGATACACCTCTGAGCGGGTTCCGAGTGATACCAATGCTCGGAGGAATAACCTCCGGATGATGCTTAGTCCAGAAGCTCGCTTCCGACCACTTCAAGAGGAACTAGCTGGATGGTTCAGGAGGGAAGTCCTCCATCCTAAAGGAGAACACCATTACGAGGACGTAGAACTTTATATGCATTAAATTATGTATGGAAACTTGTTCAAAATTGTATATGGTCATCCGATGATATTGAATATATATTGTATATTCCTCTTGAATTCTTTTTGGTTCTAATTTCAAATTTGTTTGAAATTGTACATTCATATGCATGTATGTAGTACCGTAGAATATGTGAAACTCCTTCAAAATTAAAATAAAGCACAAAAGAAATAAAACAATACAAATTAAACAGAAAACAGGTTTAGGGGGGGGGGGCTAAAACCCTAAACCTGCGGCGGCCTTTAGTCGCGGTTGGCCAGAAGAACCGCGACTAAAGGTCCTCCGCCCGACGGCCGCCTGGCGCCCACGTGGACGGGCTTTTAGTCGCGGTTCTTAAGCAACCGCGACTAAAGGTGGGGCCTTTAGTCGCGCCCGTTCGGTCGCGGTTGCGCAACCGCGACTAATGGCAGTTGCGAACCGCGACCAAAGGCCCTTTTTCCACCAGTGTACAACTTTGATCGGTTTGGACTCAGAGAGAGTCTTGAGCTGTACCACTGCATGTTTCATTGCTTGGTTGTCATCCTTATCACGGATTTTAACCTCTTTAAGGTTCTCCAAGTTCTCGAGACCGAGAACATTCATATTCATGTCATCAACCACCAATGCAAGTGTCTCGAGCTTTTTTATTAATCCTTCCTCGAAGATGATCATGGTAGGACATAGTGAAACCTTCAGTATCTTCAGCACCGGGAAGCTATGGTCCTCATGCGCAACAAGTTTTGGGCCCACGTAGCTATATCCCCCCAGTTGGATGGTCTGCAGGTTGGGCAACTTACACAAGACACCAAATAACTGGTCGCCGGCAAGTTGTGACCATCCAACTTCAAACTTTGTGAGGTGTGTGAGTAATGAGATCCAGGCAGGAAGTTGGATAATGCGCCCAATCAAACTAAGGCGTTGGAGTACTGGTGGCGGTGGGTTCACGCCGTGGAGAAACTCAAAATTGATCGCACTCTCCGTTGGTGAAGGATTGCATTCCAGGTGGAGCGATCGCAGAATGCTTGTCTTGCTCAGGGACGTGGAAAGCATAGGCAAAGACTCCTGTATGAACTCACCCGTTTGGAAATTGCTCTCGATTATGATACGTATTTCCTGCAGTTGTGCCATCTTGCCGATCTCTTGGGTAACTAATTGAACATTGTCGCCATCGAGGATTCCCGTGTCCAAGATGCGCAATGACTTCATGTTCCCTAGCCCCCGTGGCAGAAGCCATGTACTGCACCTGAGGCACTCTAGTTTGCTCAGCTTAGCCACAGTTCGTGGCAGTCCCACTCCGATGCCCGTGTTTTTTATATCAAGAATTTCCAAGTGCTCTAGATTACCAACTTTGTGAGGCATCACTGAGATGTGCGTACCCCTCAAGCTCAAAAACCTGAGAAGATACAATCGGCAGACATCTCTCATGTGCTTGTTTTGCAAGGCCCGACAATCGTTCAGGTCAAGTACCCTGAGCAATTTGAACTCACCTAGACTATCTAGTAGCTTGCCGAGGCCATCAGACTGAAACGTGGTCAGTGACCGGACATGTTGTAGCTTCATCGCCTCAATGACATGCCTTGCATGATGCATCTTGTCATGATTGTTATCATGGATGGAGAGGCGACGAATCTTGCCACGACTATGTGACATCCCTCCGTGCTGCCGCCCTACCAAGCAAACAAAGTTAGACTCTTGGGATTTGGACACCATGACCTCAAGGATCATATCATGCACTCGCACTAGTAGGAAAAGGGGCTTTTACCCCGGTTCATAAGGGCCTTTAGTCCCGGTTCTGGAACCGGGACTAAATGGTCGTTACTAATGCCCTATCCCATTAGTCCCGGTTCTTACACGAACCGGGACTAAAGGCCGTCCACGTGGCCGGTGCGGGGAGCCCAGGCAGGAGGGCCTTTGGTCCCGGTTGGTGCCATCAACCGGGACCAATAGGCAGGGTCTTTTGTCCCGGTTGGTGTCACCAACCAGGACCAATAGGCATCCACGCGTCAGCAGCAGGCAGGAGCTGAGGTTTTTTTTTGGAAAGGGGGTGGTTTAGGGGTTTTGGGGGTTAATTTAGGTGTTTCACATATTGTGTTAGCTAGCTAATTAATAAAGAGAAGTGTCCTCTCTTATCTCCGTGCTTTCGACGCTACGTACTATATACGTATGGAGAGGAGTAGACACGCTAGCCAGTAATCAAATGAAGGAAACAGAGGATCGTCATGAACATATGCATACAGAGAGAAGTGATATCGACCACCTCTTCTTCTCCGAGATATTGGTCGAACAACAAGTTCTCGTATATCTATCCGACACTACCGGCTACATATATACAATAATTATCTCTTACAATATATACAATCTCCTAATTAAATTGTAGCAACACAGGGTCCACATAGTATTCTCCGTTTTCAGCGATCACGTGGTCAAGGAAGAATGCCGCCAATTCCTCTTGAATTCCTCGCATACGATCTTCTGCTAGGAGTTCATCCCGCTTCCTAAACATCTAATTTGAAGAAGGGGTCAATACATATATATATATGAATAAATGAAACTCAACACAAATGATGGTAATAAAATAAAATTGTGAATATTATTGCTTACGCACTTCATATTGTTCTTCGGTGTAGCCCTGCTCACAGGTTGTGTAGCGGATGGACTCGCAAACGTAGTATCCACAGTAATTATTCCCGGGTTCCTACCACAACCACTTTACAAGAAATAGAGGTCAATCAAACTGATAAGCAAGCATGCTAAATGGTATTGATGAAACTAGCGCTTGAATCACTAGGAGATGCGCGGAACATGCTACTATAGTACTTACTTTCGGGTGATTAAATTGCAGCTTCTTCGGCAGTCCCGGAGCTTTTGAGGTGAATTTTCGCCAACCCTGCTAGACAAAGAAAACAATTACTTGATATCAGGAAATGAACAAAGTTGCAGATATGGTGGATAATGATCGATTTAACTTACTTCTCGAGCATTTGAGTCATGTTCGCATAGTCCTGGGGATCTTTTCGTCTCGAGTCTAAGACGGTTACTACTCCCTGCTCAAGCTTAATCTCTAGAAGAATATAGTGGAAGCTGCGCATGCATGCATAAGTCATCAATTACATTACCATAACCTGGACTAATAAGGGAAACCGAATATGCACAAGACAGTAACACTCACTTGAAGTTGTAAGGAAAGAGTATTATATCTTTGTTTTGATTTAATACCAACGATTGTAGCAAGTTGGCCTCGGCTTCTTTGGGATGTTTTTCAACCGTATATGCATCTATGAGATTTGTGTTAATGAACCCAATATCACCGATTTGTCTTTTCTTCAATTCGGCGATCTTCAATCTGCATAATATAGTGAGGATAAGTATAAATACATGCAATGAAAGAGCTGACCTATATAAAGAGACTTAATGACAGAAGTAGTACTACTTACAGACAGTAGCAAGTGATCGTTGTTTTATCGAGGGCCTTTTGATTGTAAAACTGGAAGAAATCCTCAAATGGAACACTCAGCAGATCAATTCCAACGAGGTCATGCTCCGGTTTAACTCTCAGCGTCAAAGTATCCATCCCATCAGACTCTCTGCAGGTTTTCATGTACCAATCATGTAGTCTTCGCATCATCGTGCTTAGAGGTCTTTCATCTTTGACGAGAGGCTTCCCGTAATGGTATTTGTGTTCGTCCACCTCCATGATTTCATAATGTACATCGTCGGGCAGGTAATCTCCAAGATTGCTATAACCGGGCACCATACTCGGATCATTAGCGACGATGTCTTTTGACACCTTGAGCGGGGGGCACGATTGGTTCGCTTGTTCGCCGAGCTGGGCAATTTTTTTCCCAGCTCGTCGTTCTTTCATCCTTTTATCACTGACAGTACTTCCCGACCGCTCCGCTTTGGCATATGTCTTTGCAAGAACGCACTCATAGTTGCCTCTCGGCGGAGACTTTCGTGGTTTTGTCAGGGCAGCCAGAGTGCGCTTTGCTTTCACCGGATCTACCTTCTCCTCCGGAGGTGGATGTTTCTTTGCTTTCACCGCTTCAAAGAAGTTCTTCACTTCAGCTCGCACGATCTTCGCGTTCTCCTCCTCGGTCCTCTCGTATGGTAACTTCTCTGGAGTCTTTAGAGAAGGACCGAATCTGTATTGCCTCCCGCCTCTGGCAGCTATACTGCTAGACGCCGGCAGAGCCGACGGAGCGGCTGCGGCTGTCTTCTTTCCTTGCTTACGAGGCGGAGGAGGAGGACTACGACGCGCCGGAGAAGCCGCAGCGGCGGCGGGTCTCTTCCGCCCTTGCTGACGAGGCGGAGAAGGAGGAGGCTGGCTGCTCTGGCGCGCCGGCGCTGGCGGAGAAGGAGGCGGAGTGCTGCCACGCGTCGGAGAAGGAGACTGAGTGCCCTGATCACTCGCCGGAGGAGGAGGCGGAGGAGGAGGCGGAGTGCCCTTACTCTCCGGAGCCATCCAGTTCGGAAGCTTGATGAGCTCCTTCCGCCATAGGCACGGAGTCTTTAGAGCTAAACCCGGCCGAGTCTCCCCTTCACCGGTAGGGTGGTCAAGCTGGAGGTCCTCAAATCCCTCCGTTATTTCATCCACCATCACTCTTGCATATCCTTCTGGAATCGGCCGACAGTGGTAGGTTGCGCCGGGTTCAGGAGGTAAAACGGAGCCAACAGTCGCCTTGACTTTGAAGTTCTGCCATTTCGCCATAAGGTGGCAATGTTGAGACTCCGTGATAGCATCCACGGGGTAGCTAGCAGGAGCAGCATGCTCCAGCTGAAGCTGCTCGGTGGAAGCCACGCTGCTTCTCCGCTGAGATGGCGGTGTAGCTTCGGGGGCAGTTTCGGCATCTCGATTGCCGTCTCATTCCTCTAGCGCTTGAACCCTTTCGTGCAGCTTCTGAATTTGGATCTGCTCCACTTTTTTCCTCCTCTCCTGGGTTTTGTAACCGCCCGCGTCCGGAAAACCAGTCTTCCACGAAACGGAGCTTGGCGTGCCTCGTGTCCGTCCAGGGTGCTCAGGATTCCCGAGGGCCATTGTGAGCTCGTCGTTCTCTCTGTCTGGAACGAATGTCCCTTGCTGCGCTGCATCGATATAGTGCTTAAGCTTCTTGACGGGTATTGCAAGTTGCTCATCCGTCCAACGACACCTCCCTGATACAGGGTCCAAGGTTCCGCCAGCCTCGAAGAACCAAGTCCGGCAACGGTCTGGCCAGTTCATTGTCTCTGGTTCGATCCCTTTATCAAGCAGATCCCTCTCAGACTTGGCCCACTTAGCCCGGGCTTTGAGTTAGCCACCTCACCCCGTGTGATGGTGAAGCTTCTTCTTCGCAGCATTCTTCTTGTTTGTCGCTGACATCTTCTTACTCTTTTCCGATGTCTTGTGGGCCACAAATGCGGGCCAGTGATCTCTGATCTTCTCATACCGGCCGATGAATTCTAGTGTCTTTTCTTTGTCGACAAACATTTTCAGCTCATTCTTCCACCTCCTGAATAGGTCTGCCATCTTCTTAAGAGCATGAGACTTGATTAATTGCTCTATAACTGGCTTCTCCAGATCCTCCTCTGGTGGTAGGGTGAAATTTGCCTTCAGCTCAGTCCAAAGATCATCTTTCTGCATATCATTGACATAAGACACCTCAGGGTCTTCCTTCTTAGGCTTCTACCATTGGTGGATGCTGATCGGGATCTTGTCCCTAACTAGAACCCCGCACTGAGCTGCAAAAGCATCCTTTGTCCAAAGAGGTTCAATCGGTTGGCCGTCGCGCGCGATTGCTGTGATCTCAAACCTTTCATCCGAGCGCAACTTTCTCTTCGGGCCTCGTCTCTTTACCGAAGTTGTGCTCGATCCGGAGGGCTAGAAAAAAGAAGAAAGACGAGTGTTAATTAATATGTGTACATACCAAAAAAATGAATGCATCAATTAGCTAGTCAGCACAGGCTTAACTAATATATTTACCTGGCCGGACTCTGTTCGGTCACCGGAGCCGTCACCACGGGCTCCTTCTTGCAACAACATTGGGTCACCGGAGCCATCATAATCATGTCTTTCCTCCTCCACTCTTCGATCACCGTAGCCTGCTTCTTGACCCTGTTCTTCCAGACCATCATTGTCGTTAAGATACGACAAGATATCACCTCCGGCTAAGATTATGTCCCCCAACACCTCTTCTGCTTGCTCATCTCGTCCGTGCTCCATTGTTTCTGCAAATATTACAACATGGCAATTATTACACAAACATGATAGCAGGTGGATATATTAGTGCAAACGTAGACCTAGCTTATTCCAGGTTTGGGGTGGCATAGGCAACGCTTCAAGGGTAGGGGCGCGGTGGGAGGGGGTAGGAGGCCGACATCGTTTTTTCTAGGGTTTGGGTGTCCTCGAGAGTTTCGGTTGAGCGAGAGGGCCGGGAGGGTGCTCCCGTGGTATAAGTTATCACAGTCAAGAGGGGGTATACATATCGATCGTCCATCATGTCGAAGTTATCTGGGAGGGAGTTATATATATCGACAACGACGACATACATACACGGGAAAATAATGTTATTGGGGAGGGGGTATATCGACCCCCCCCACGTGTTGAAGTTATCGGGAGAAGAAGAAAAAAAAGAGGAGAAGAAGAAAGGAATAGAGGAGAAGAAGAAAATATTTTTTGTTCACATATACATTATAGCCACGTGTTGAACATTTTTGACATATATATTCATACATTTTGAACATCTACATACATACAATTTTTTTTGTTCACATATACATTATAGCCACACACACATATACATCACATATGAACAAAAAAATTAAACTAATAAAAATAAAAATAAAAACATATAGCCACATATGAACAAAAACATATAGCCACATACATACCCATATACATTATATATATATGATCAAAAAGCAATTAAACTAATAAAAAAACAGAGCCGGGGCGGCGGCTCTCACAGCGGGGGCGGCTAGGACGATGGCGACGGCGGGGGCGGCGCCGGCGCCGGCGCGCGGGGGCGGCGAGGGTGCCGGCGAGCAC
>NC_041390.1:625145335-625152678 GCF_002162155.2 Triticum dicoccoides | reverse complement strand
CCACCAACCGGGACCAAAGGTCCCTTTTCAGCAGCGCAAAGGGCGGGAAGCGGCAGCCTTTGGTCCCGGTTGGTGGCACCAACCAGGACTAAAGGGGGGGCATTGGTCCCGGTTGGTGCCACCAACCGGGACCAAAGGCCTTGCGCTGCCCGCGGCCAAAAGTTTAGTCCCACCTCGCTAGTTGAGAGGGGCTCGGAGTGGTTTATAAGCCCCACTGCGGCTGCCCTCTCGAGCTCCTCTCAAATGCAGGCTTACGGGCCTAATGTCACACTGTGCTGTCTGTGGGCCTATTGGACCTTCTGCGGGCCTGAATCCTGGCCCAGGTTGGGTGTCTAGTCGTATTCAGGCCGTGGTGGCCCAATAGGTGGCAGTTTTTAAAAAAATCCAGTTTTTTGCTTCTGTTTTTTGCATTATTTATTTTCTTTTATTTTTTGCTTTATTTTTTAATTCTTTTTGCTTTTAGGTCAGCAAAATTATAAACTGTCTGTTAGTGCCATTAGTTTTAGAAAAAATATAAACTTTCTATTAGTGCCATTAGTTCTTTATGAAAATTCTTTTTGCTGTATTTAGGTTTTTTGTTTTCTTTTTTGCTATATTTATTTTGTTTTGTTTCTACTTACAACAAAAAACTTATTTATTTTATTTTGTTTCTAATTACTTATTTATTTTACTTTATGATAATTCTTTTTGCTATTAAAGTTTCTATCAAAAAAAGTTCTTTATGAAAAAATTCTTTTTGCTTTTAATGATTAAAAATAAAAAAGAGGCGCAATGCTCGTTGATTTGCTTCAAGCCTTTCGGAATAGTGTAGACTGCACTTCACATAGCTCAATGCAGTCTACCTTATTTCTCAAGGCTTGAAGCTAAGCAACGTGAGCATTGCGCCTCTTCTTCATCGTCTCTACACTCAGGGCTTATAAACCGCTCCTAGTGCCTCTCAGCTAGCGAGGTGGGACTAAAAAACTGCTTAGTAAGAAACTCTAGTACCGGTTCGTGCCACGAACAGGTACTAAAGGTGCTCGTGGGGCCACAGCCTCATTAGTACCAGTTCATGGCACCAACAGGGACCAAAGGGTGGAATTGGTCCCGGTTCGTGCCACCAACCGGGACCAATGGCCTTGCACAACGGCGTGGTGGTGAGTTTAGTCCCACCTCGCTAGCTAAGAGAGAGCCGCACCTGTTTATAAGGTGCGGTGTGCCTAAGCTGTCAAGCTCCTCTCTAAAGCAGGCTTACGGGCCTAACCTCTCTGTACATGCCTGTGGGCCTACTGGGCCTTCTGCGGGCCTGATTTCTGGCCCATGGATGGGTTTCGAATCGTATTCAGGCCGTGGTGGCCGAGTAGGTGGCATAATTTTTAATTTTTGGCCTGTTATTTTTCATGCATTTACTAATTATTTTGAGCTATAAGATCCTAAAATTGAAAAGCATTTCAAATGAACTCTGAAAAGGTTGAAAGTTGACATGGTATCATCATTTCATCCACATAGCATGTGCAAGAAAGTTGAGAGGGTTACGGCAAAAACTAGATGCACTTCTTGTACAAAACGGACAATGGTATCATACTCGTCTATTACAAAGTTGGCATGGTATCATCATAATAGTTGCAGGAGAAAGTCTTCACTTTTTCTTCGCTTGTGTCATTTGCTTATTGCGCCGTAACCATGGATAATCTTCATCATTTATCAGGATGCTTGGGTCAGCCTTGACTTTGAAGGGAGGAATTTCATGAAACTTTTCATAATCTTCAGACATGTCTGTCTTGCCCTCCACTCCCATAATGTCCCTTTTTCCTGAAAGAATTATGTGGCGCTTTGGCTCATCGTATGATGTATTCGCTTCCTTATCTTTTCTTTTCCTCGGTCTGGTAGACATGTCCTTCACATAGATAGCCTGTGCCACATCATTGGCTAGGACGAACAGTTCGTCAGTGTACCCAAGATTAATCAGATCCACTATTGTCATTCCATACTGTGGGTCTACCTGTACCCCGCCTCCTGACAGATTGACCCATTTGCACTTAAACAAAGGGACCTTAAAATCATGTCCATAGTCAAGTTCCCATATGTCCATTATGTAACCATAATATGTGTCCTTTCCCCTCTCGGTTGCTGCATCAAAGCGGACACCGCTGTTTTGGTTGGTGCTCTTTTGATCTTGGCGATCGTGTAAAATGTATTCCCATTTATCTCGTATCCTTTGTAAGTCAATACAGTCGAAGATGGTCCCCTGGACAATGAGTACAACTCATCACAAACAGTGGTGTCACCTCTGAGATGTGTTTCCAACCAACTAATGAAATTCCTGATGTGTTCACATGTAATCCAGTCGTCACACTGCTCTGGGTGTTTGGAGCGCAGACTGTTCTTGTGTTCATCGACATACGGGGTCACCAAGGTAGAGTTCTGTAGAACTGTGTAGTGTGCTTGAGACCAAGAATATCCGTCCCTGCATATTATTGAGTCCCCCCCCCTCCAAGCGTGCCTTTTCCAGTCAGTCTCCCCTCATACCGCGATTTAGGGAGACCTATCTTCTTAAGGCCAGGAATGAAGTCAACACAAAACCCAATGACATCCTTTGTTTGATGGCCCATGGAGATGCTTCCTTCTAGCCTAGCGCGGTTACGGACATATTTCTTTAGGACTCCCATGAACCTCTCAAAGGGGAACATAATGTGTAGAAATACGAGCCCAGAATGACAATCTCGTCGACTAGATGAACTAGGACGTGCGTCATGATATTGAAGAAGGATGGTGGGGACACTAGCTCGAAACTGACAAGACATTGCGGCACATCACTCCTTAGCCTTGGTATCATTTCTGGATCGATCACCTTCTGAGAGATTGCATTGAGGAATGCACATAGCTTCACAATGGCTAATCAGACGTTTTTCGGTAGAAGCCCCCTCAATGCAACCGGAAGCAGTTGCGTCATAATCACGTGGCAGTCATGAGACTTTAGGTTCTGGAACTTTTTCTCTGGCATATTTATTATTCCCTTTATATTCGACGAGAAGCCAGTCGGGACCTTCATACTGAGCAGACATTCAAAGAAGATTTCTTTCTCTTCTTTCGTAAAAGCGTAGCTGGTAGGACCTTCATACTGCTTCGGAGGCATGCCGTCTTTTTCGCGCAAACGTTGCAGGTCCTCCCGTGCCTCAGGTGTATCTTTTGTCTTCCCATACACGCCCAAGAAGCCTAGTAGGTTCACGCAAAGGTTCTTCGTCACGTGCATCACGTCGATTGAAGAGCGGACCTCTAGATCTTTCCAGTAGGGTAGGTCCCAAAATATAGATTTCTTCTTCCACATGGGTGCGTGTCCCTCAGCATCATTCGGAACAGCTAGTCCGCCGGGACCCTTTCCAAATATTATGTGTAAATCATTGACCATAGCAAGTACGTGATCACCGGTACGCATGGCGGGCTTCTTCCGATGATCTGCCTCGCCTTTGAAATGCTAGCCTTTCTTTCGACATTGATGGTTGGTCGGAAGAAATCGACGATGGCCCAGGTACACATTCTTCCTGCTTTTGTCTAGGTATATACTTTCAGTGTCATCTAAACAGTGCGTGCATGCGTGGTATCCCTTGTTTGTCTATCCTGAAAGGTTACTGAGAGCGGGCCAATCGTTGATGGTTACAAACAGCAACGCGTGCAGGTTAAATTCCTCCTGTTTGTGCTCATCCCACATACGTAGACCGTTTCCATTCCATAGCTGTAAAAGTTCTTCAACTAATTGCCTTAGGTACACATCAATGTCGTTGCCGGGTTGCTTAGGGCCTTGGATGAGAACTGGCATCATAATGAACTTCCGCTTCATGCACATCCAAGGAGGAAGGTTATACATACATAGAGTCACGGGCCAGGTGCTGTGATTGCTGCTCTGCTCCCCGAAAGGATTAATGCCATCCGCGCTTAAACCAAACCATACGTTCCTTGGGTCAGCTGCAAACTCAGCCCAGTACTTTCTCTCAATTTTTCTCCACTACGACCCGACAGCAGGTGCTCTCAACTTCCTGTCTTTCTTACGGTCCTCACTGTGCCATCGCATCAACTTGGCATGCTCTTCGTTTCTGAACAGACGTTTCAACCGTGGTATTATAGGAGCATACCACATCATCTTCACAGGAACCCTCTTCCTGGGGGGCTCGCCGTCAACATCACCAGGGCCATCTCGTCTGATCTTATACCGCAATGCACCGCATACCGGGCATGCGTTCAGATCCTTGTACGCATCGTGGTAGAGGATGCAGTCATTAGGGCATGCATGTATCTTCTGCACCTCCAATCCTAGAGGGCATACGACCTTCTTTTCTGCGTATGTACTGTCGGGCAATTCGTTATCCTTTGGAAGCTTCTTCTTCAATATTTTCAATAGCTTCTCAAATCCTTTGTCAGGCACAGCATTCTCTGCCTTCCACTGCAGCAATTCCAGTACGGTACCGAGCTTTGTGTTGCCATCTTCGCAATTGGGGTACAACCCTTTTTTGTGATCCTCTAACATGCGATCGAACTTCAGCTTCTCCTTTTGACTTTCGCATTGCGTCCTTGCATCGACTATGACCCGGCGGAGATCATCATCATCGGGCACTGGTTCCTCTTGATCTTCAGCAGCTTCCCCCCTTGCAGCATCATTGGGCACATCGTCTGGTTCCTCTTGATCTTCAGCAGCTTCCCCCGTTGCAGCATCACCGTATTCAGGGGGCACATAGTTGTCATCGTCGTCTTCTTCTTCGCCGTCTTCCATCATAACCCCTATTTCTCCGTGCCTCGTCCAAACATTATAGTGTGGCATGAAACCCTTGTAAAGCAGGTGGGTGTGAAGGATTTTCCAGTCAGAGTAAGACTTCGTATTCCCACATATAGGGCATGGACAACACATAAAACCATTCTGCTTGTTTGCCTCAGCCACTTCGAGAAAATCATGCACGCCCTTAATGTACTCGGAGGTGTGTCTTTCACCGTACATCCATTGCCGGTTTATTTGCGTGCATTATATATAATTAAGTGTGTCAAAAACCATTACAGAACATCATGAATAAATAATTAAGTGACCAAATTAATAGAAGTTCATCATCACATTAGAACCAAAGTACATACATAGTTCTCATCTAACAACAAATATATAGCTCTCCAGAGCATCTAATTAATTAAACCATACATTGAAACTATGTAAAACATTTCAATGCGAAAACAAATGCGATCATAATCGCAACCAAGGTAACAATTGATCCAACGGCATAATGATACCAAGCCTCGGTATGAATGGCATATTTTCTAATCTTTCTAATCTTCAAGCGCATTGCATCCATCTTGATCTTGTGATCATCGACGACATCCGCAACATGCAACTCCAATATCATCTTCTCCTCTTCAATTTTTTTTATTTTTTCCTTGAAGTAATTGTTTTCTTCTTCAACTAAATTTAACCTCTCGACAATAGGGTCGGTTAGAATTTCCGGTTCAACCACCTCCTAGATAAATAAAATCTATGTCACGTTGGTCGGTATATTTGTCATAAACAATAAACGAACCAAATAGTTATAAAAAGATAATATATACCACATCCGAATCATAGACAGGACGAGGGCCGACGGGGGCGGATACCAAAACCATCGCACTATGTAATAAGAAGGAATAATAAAAGTAACAAAATTAGACAAGTAACACTCTAAAGTAAGAATTTTTTTTCCTTTCAGAAAGAAGATAAGAACAAGAGGCTCACCACGGTGGTGCTGGCGACGAGATCGGCGCGGGCGATCGACGGCGGTGAAGACAGGGACGGGACATGACGGACCGCTAAACCTAGACAAATCTTGGGGAAAATGGAGCTCGGAGGTCGAGTTTCGAGAGGACAAAGATTAATTAGTGTGGCTCAGACATTTCATAGAACACCTCATGTGCATAGGAGGTGAGCTAGAGCACCCAAATGCCCTCCCCTCGCTGGCCAGAAAAAACAGAGCACTCTGGAGTGCTCTGCTGTGGCGATGGGGTATATATAGGGAACTCATTGGTCCCGGTTGGTGGCACCAACCGGGACCAACCGGGACTAAAGGCCTTTGGTCCCGGTTGGTGCCACAAACCGGGACCAATGCCCCCTTTAGTCCCGGTTGGTGGCACCAACCGGGACCAAAGGCCTTGTGCTAGAAGTGGCGCGGTGCGGTGGGATGTTTAGTCCCCCCTCGCTAGCCGAGAGGCTTCGACAGTGGTTTATAAGCGCAGCTGCGCTGACCACTTCGAGCTCCTCTCAAATGCAGTCTTACGGGCCTATTCTGTCACTATTTGCCTGTGGGCCTACTGGGCCTTCTGCGGGCCTGAATCCTGGCCCATGGATGGGTTTCTAGTCGTATTCAGGCCGTGGTGGCCCAGTAGGTGGCATAATTTTTTTCCTCTGTTTTTTTTCTCTTTTGCTTTATTTGTTTTGTTTTGTTTCTACTTACAACAAAAAACTTATTTATTTTATTTCTAATTACTTATCTATTTTAATTTAATTATTTTATTTTTATTTATTTTACTGCTGCTATTTTCATTTATTTTACTGCTGCTATTTTTACTTAATTTATTAAGGTTTATTTATTGTAGTTACTATAGTTTATTTTATTTTATTTTATTAAGGTTTACGAGCTGTGGGAGGGACGAGGGGTGGCGACGTGCTGTGGGACACGATGCAGGGGCCGAGGAGGGAATTTAGGGTTCAGTTTTTATACGGGAACGGTTAGACGGGCTTTAGCGGGCTTTCACCGGGCTTGTGGGGTTTTACCAGGTCATCGATGAGAGTTTCCAAAAATGTCATTAGAAATCCGTCATGGATTAACAGGTTTGTTGTAGTGATATGTCGAGCACAATGAGTGGTGATCCTCCGGCCTCCCACTCGCACACAGCCGCCGCCACCCTCCCGCTCGCTCGTCGCCGCCGTCGTCACCAGTCTCGGCCATGGCGCCGCCGCTACCGTCGTGCCCCTGAAGTCCTATTCATCTTGCCTGAAGGTGATCCTGTGTTAGATCCTCCACTTAACCCGCATGGACCGGCTCGTGGGTCATTGACAGTGGGTCCCTTGGGCCCACTGGTCAGGTTTGACCAGTCGCCCCCGCCTCCTTCCTCCTCTGGCCGAACAGAGGCGGGGCTCCGGCGATCAACGCCGGCGAACGGCGGCTCCTCGCGGGGTCCTGAGGGCGGGGATGGATCCGCCAGGCCGGGGCGGTCCTCCCGGTGTTCGAGGAGGTGGCGGGGATGGAGGGAGTCACCGGCGGCGAGCTCCGCGGCGGACGGCAGCTTCGGGAGGTTTGGGGCTTTGGCCTACGGTGGTTCCCCGACGCAGCTGAGGGTTTGGGCGGCTCCGCACAGTC
>NC_041390.1:625139327-625144965 GCF_002162155.2 Triticum dicoccoides | reverse complement strand
GCGGCGGCTGTACTGGCCGGAGATGGGGAAGAAGACCCTCCCTGGTCGATTGCCTGCTATGGGGGTGCTAGGTGGGGTGGCTTGAGGTCGCCTGAGGGACTGGACGGACTCGGGGGCTCCTTATATAGGTGGCCGGAGTCGGTTCCAATGGCGGCCGTGGATAAGAACGGCGAACCGCCGTTCTCTAGCCTGCAGGACGTCGTGGCGGCGACAGGCACTAGTGGACGAGCTCGCGGATAAGCTTGGACTGCTCCAGAGGCAAGCTGGCGAGCGGCTGTGGCTCGAGCGGCGCCGTCCATGGCAGGGGCCTGCTGTGGCCGGCCGTCGTGCCCCTGAAGACCTATATTCATCTTGCCTGAAGGTGATCCTGTGTCAGATCCTGCACGATACCTCATCACTACAACACATCGGCGGCGGTGTATGAGGCGTCCATGGCCCTGGTGGCGCCTTCAAGGGAGGACGCATGATCTTCAAGGGAGGACAGGCCATCAGATTCATCCACTTGGTAGCGTCTTTGTTCATCCAGGTTTGACGATTCATCTTTTCATTATCTAGTCTCTCAGGGATGTCAAACGTACCCTCAACAACTAACGTCAGCATTTATTTTGTTCTGTAGTGAACCCCCTCGATGAATGCATGTCTGTTGCCGTGGCTAGAGAAAATTCTACATATCCACATCCTGATAACCAACAAGATAAGTAGCAGCTTTGATATGGAGGTATTTTCCTTCACTGCGTGCTTTTTCTTTGTGAATCCCACTCCAAGGGATCGCCCTTCTCTATCCCAGATATGGCGGTTATGGTGTTGATGGCTCGTGTTTTTTTTTCTCTTTTGCTTTATTTGTTTTGTTTTGTTTCTACTTACAACAAAAAACTTATTTATTTTATTTCTAATTACTTATGTATTTTACTTTAATTATTTTATTTTTATTTACTTTACTGCTGCTATTTTTATTTATTTTACTGTTGCTATTTTTACTTAATTTATTAAGGTTTATTTATTGTAGTTACTATAGTTTATTTTGTTTTATTTTATTAAGGTTTATTTATTTTATAAATATAAAAAATGAACATAGATGCGCTTATAAAGAAAATTAAACCTAAATTCACAGTAAATTTCAATTTACTGTGAATTTAGGTGAAATTCCCTGTGTAAGGGCATCTATTTTCACTTTAAGAGAAGCTCAACAAGGCATAGAGGGACGGGCTTATAAACTGGTGTGAGCGCCCTTCGATTGGCGAGGTGGGACTAAACACTGGCCGCAACTAGGACCAGCCCTTTAGTCCCGGTTTGTGGTATGAACCGGGACTAAAGGGTGGTGGGCCAGGAGCGTGGCCCATTGGTCCCGGTTTGTCCCACCAACCGGGACCAAAGGGTCCGGACGAACCGGAACCAATGCCCCCACGAGGCCCGGCAGGCCACTGGCCGCACGAACCGGGACCAATGCTCACATTAGTCCTGGTTCGTGACTGAACCGGGGCTAATGTAAAAACTGCCCTGTGACCTAAGCCCTGTTTTCTACTAGTGTCGGCAGCCTTCTACCTCCACTTCTCCCAAACCGAAATCCATGTGCAAACACTTGTCTAGTTGAATCATATTCCTACTTATCAGCTCATTGAAGTATTCTTCCGCAACCTCCAACAAAGTCAACCCCCGCTTCTCGGTGACCAAACCTTCAGCAATCCATCTATATAGCAACCTATCCTTGGCAATCACATAGTCCTCTGGGAAAATGCTGAGATACAACATACAAGCCTTGAGATGATGAGGCAAGTAGTCATAGCTAAGTGCAAGCAACCGCCTCATCCCCTCGAGATTAGGGTGGTTCTCCAGCTGAGAACCAATTGATCTAGAAACTCTTTCCCACATCTCTATGCCCTCAGCCGACCTATAGCTTCCGAAAAGGCTGGCGATGCTAACGATGGCCAATGGCAATCCCCCACATCTTTTCAAAATTGTGTCCATGAAAACTTTAAGTTCTGAGGGGCAATCTGTGGAGCCAAATACTCTCTGCACAAACAGCTTCTGAGAGGCTTCGAGTTCCAAGGTCTTCATATGATGGACAAAGTACTCTGAGACACTAGCTGCCTTGGCCACCTCGTCTATCCGGGTTGTCAAAATGATTCTGCTGCCACAATTGTTTTCTGCCAATCTACCACGGATAGCTTCCCAGGATGATAGGCTCCATACATCATCGACCACAATGAGACACCTGGTATAATTGGACATATACATGCATGGAATTAGATGTTTTGTGTACATGGAAAAGAATAGTTAGAAATAGTTATTCTAATAGAAATAGCAAAAACATTTACAACAACTAAGGTGTTTGTTTCTTTTTTCGCCAAACAAAAAAAGGACTCTACAAATGGCAGCCAAGATTTTTTTGTCCATGCGTTGCAATAGTGTACTAAGATGTTATATGATTCATCCCTGTGATTTCTCTCCACTCTAATTGTATGATAAGCAATGTATGAAGTATGCAACATACAGGTACATAAAAGTATGGTGGTCACTTATTTTTATTTCATAATTTCCTCCGCTCCAAAATATAAGGTGTATTAACTTTATTTGGAAGTCAAACATTTATTTGTTTGACCAAGTTTATAGAAGAAAATATCAACATCTCCAGCACCAAATAAATAAAAGATGAAAATAGATTTCATGGATCCAATTAACAATACTAATTTGCGGTAGATATTACATTTTTTTCTGAAAGTTTGTTCAGAAATAGAAAGTTTTGTCCTTTAAAAAAAATTGCACTGTTCTGAGCAACCACTAAAAATTTCTCGTTGTTGGCATAAACCCCTTATTCTGTCACGTTAAATTTCTTTCCCTTTTTCCCTTCACATGAAAGTAACATAGTGCCCGTTTGGAGCTTATTTGTGCGCCCACGTCTAGCGCCGCCGTGAGCTACGCGGGTGATCCTCAAGTCGAGTGATAGCACGATTTGCACTATGGCCAAGACTGCCTATCACCCGGTCCTTTCTGATAGTATTCGTTACATAATTTTAAATAGCAGACTATGACAAATACTGACAGCGCAAAATTGGTGTTGTAGCGCCGCTAAATGGCACTAAA
The DNA here is from genome assembly GCF_002162155.2 of Triticum dicoccoides. NCBI lineage: Eukaryota > Viridiplantae > Streptophyta > Magnoliopsida > Poales > Poaceae > Triticum > Triticum dicoccoides. The sequence goes on along the minus strand of NC_041390.1, from coordinate 625,141,884 downwards.
GCGCACTAAATGACACTAAGGCTGCAAAAATGTATACAATAGAAACAAATAAAATATGAAAAAAATTTATGATGGATCCAATTATACAAATTTGATAATGTGGATATTGATATTTTTTTTTCTAAAAACCTGGTCAAACATGCACCTATTTGACTTTTAAAACACTAATGCACCTTATATTTTGGAACGGAGGGAGTATAATTAATCAAGTGTGATGTCCTTCGAAACGCTATAGCACTGAGATATCATGCTATTTAAAACTTTGGTTTGCTAGCTACATATAAGCAATGAGAAGAAATAGTAAAACCGCGGAAGTTCGAGCACAAAAAAAACTTGTTTGATCTTCTTACTTGAGCTATCTATATTTCCCACCCTCACGCGCGCATGTGTTTGTCGTGAAGTATGCCAGGTGCTGACACTCACATGTACTAAAACTTGTAGGACTTTATACTCTCTCTGTCCAGGTTTATTAAGCCTCACAACATCACAAGCATGTACATTTTTATAAGGCCTCGTTTTGGAAAGATGCATGCATGCAACCACTTTATTGGTTGCATTGAGAGTCATTATTGTTCGTGCCATGGATTGAGAATTAATATGTTGCATGTGTGCTTTTTCATTGGTTGCATGCGTGAGAAAGGGCATAGGCAGTGGAATGGAAGAATTAATGTGAACCAATAATTATGTGCCTTGGTCCAAAAAAATGATTTTAGGCTTAATAAATCCGGACGGAGGGAGTAGTGTTTATGTGTATTTTGGCTACCATGCGTGCGCATGTGCTGAAGAATAGTGCCCCAAAAAAATTACAATTACTAGCTCCTTGAGAAGCTGATTAGTGAGTTTTTAATACTGTATTTATAAAGATGATGTTGACCACCCCACAAAACAAAAAAAGATGACCCCTGACAAGAAAAAAAAGACGATGTTGAAAGTCTTGTTTAGGGATATACCTCGTCTGCTTGAGGAGCTCCTTGATCTTCTTGGACAGGTCATCCACATCCATCCGGTCAACATGAAGTTGGTTGCCTTGGGTTGTACTTGTACCCATGGCCTCCCCTTCCGTGATTGTTTGCTTACCATTTGGTTGTTTCTCCTTGAGGATCTGCTGCAGCACTCGTACCAGCAGTCCCTTGACGTCCTTCTCTCCAGCAAACGCTTGTGGCACGGATACCATCGCCTGGCGGGGAAACTCTTTGTCCAGCTGCCGGCACACCTCCATGGCCAGGGTTGTCTTCCCCAGCCCTCCGAACCCCACAATGGAGAACACCTTGAGACTCTTGTCATCCTCATCCTGGTCCGCCGCCTTGATCTTGACAGCCAGGGCGCTGACCTGATCCGTGATGCCGACAAACTGATCAGGGTTGTGGGCACGGCGGAGGGCACTCGCGGAGATTGATGACGCCGAGACAGGGATGAAGCTGGCGGCTCTTGGCAGCTCCGCCCGGTCGATGCCGTATCGAACGCGGCGTTCGCTGATGGTGGTGGTACGTGCCAAGAGGTCCTTGATGTCAGCGGCGAGGGTGCGCTGTAGCACGAGCTTCTCATACGGATACCGGGCAACGCGCTTGGCGCGGCCGAGCAGGTACCCGGCCCAGGAGAAGATGAGCTTGTTGCCAGCGAAGTCATCCGGCGGTGGTGGGGAGGGCCGGATGATGCGGAGCGAGTAGGTGTCGGTGCAGTCTTCGGCGTCGTAGGCAAGGTCGTGCACCTGCTTCTCCCACTCTCGGACGAGATGGTCGACTTTGTCCTGGTCGGCCTCGGAGATGATGCGGAGTGCGGCGTTCATGGTAGCCAGCTCGTCCCGCAGGTGCACGACCTTGTTGCCAACGCCGCGGATGTCCTGGAGCTCATCAACCAGCACCTGGCCAACCTTGCTGGCAATGGACTTTGCTGCACTCTCCATTCTCAGGGTTGGTTGGTTGGTTGATTGGTTGGAGAGGACGAGCGCAAATGGCGATGCTTCTTCTCTCAGCCCGGCTGAACTTGCCTTTATAACCTCGGAAGCGCACTGTCAAGAGGTATAGTAAGTACACCCGCAAAAAAAAAAGAGGTATAGTAAGTAAAAACAGTACCTAGCCTCCTAGCTCAAATGGAAAAGGTAAAACTACCATACCAGTTGTCCTCCCTTTTCGAAAAAAAACCATACCAGTTGTCCAGTAGTAAAATCTGGGAAGCGGTAAAATACGGAGACTCATCAGGTAAGTAAAATAGGATGGTTTTTGTTTGTTTTATAGCTTAGGGCATCTCTAGCCGATCCTCTAAAACCGGTTAGAGGAGTAAAATTTTCAGTTTGCTCCTCTAACCGGCACCTAGCCAACCTCGTAAACCGCTAGAGGAGTAAAAATTTACTCCTCGGCACCGCGGGCTCCTGTTTTTACTCGGCCGCCCACCCACCAAAGAAAAAAAAAAGCCCCCTTTCCCCTCTGTCTCACCCACCCCACCCCCCAATGCATCTACTCCAGCACTTTCTCTTTAGCCTTCGCCGGCCACCACGCACCACAGCCGACCCGCGTAGGACCCGCCGTGCTACTCTCCTCCCATGGATTTGGTCCTCTCT
>NC_041390.1:625105202-625138860 GCF_002162155.2 Triticum dicoccoides | reverse complement strand
GATCTCTCTCGTCGACTGAGCGCCGGCACAACCAGGTCCGAAGGCCATCAGCCGGGCTCACCACTGGCCCCAACGGCTCGTCGGCTCCCCACTGCCGGTCAACAAGTGTATACACAGGCTCAGCTGGTGATGCGCCGAGTTTCAAGCATGCCGAGACATCCCAGATGGGTGTTCTTCAAATCCGAAAAGGATGGGGTGAGCATATGTTTGTACAGTTGTTCTTCGGGTTTGTTGCAACTTGTAACTTATTTGCTCAAAATTGTGCATAGATTGGATGCAAGTTTTGATATTGAGAAGAAGAGTACATCAATTTATTGATAGCAAAAAAATTGCTATATGTTCGTGCACTACTTGCTAGAGTAGAGCCTAGAGATGACGCAGTGTCCAATTATATGGAAGCGAAGAAGAAAGAAGTGTGCAAGTTCATGAAGCCAATTCATGAAACCAACAATGTAGGCAATGAAGACATAGAGAAGGTATAAATCTTCTTTTTTTTTACGGGGAAAGAGAAGGTATAAATTTAACTAGTGGGAGCAATTATGGAAGTTGGATTTCTATTAAAGTGTGTAATTTTTCTTGTGGTTTTTATTGGATCGGTTCTCTTAGCGAAGAATTGAGAAATTATGTACTCCGGTGTACCAACATGTCGCTAAATAAAATAAGTAGTGAAGTTTATTTCGATGGCCGAAAATGAAATTAATATTATTTTTTACTCCGCTAAGTTTACATGATGGCTAGAAACGACCAAAATTTAGAAGAGAAGAACTACTGCACTAAAATTTACTCGGTCGTTTACTCCTCTAAAATTTATGGAATCGGCTAGAGAGGCCCTTACCAAGATTGCCGGCTGGTAAGTAACATAGGATGGTCGTTAAAGCTTATGAGTCTATTTTCCATGAAATACCAATGCCTACTTAAACATGCAAGATACGTTATCTGAGGTTCAAGCCATGTATAAATTTCATTTATATATAGTCTTCGACACATGTCAAAGTAAATATTTTGATGTTCTGGAAAAAGGTAAATAAGTTCTCTGAGGTTCAAGCCAAGTATAAATTTCATCTATATATAGTCTTCAACACATGTTAAAGTAAATATTTTGATGTTCTGGAAAAAGGTAAATACGTTATCTGAGGTTCAAGCCATGTATAAATTTCAATAACACATGGGATAACATGTTAAAGTAACTATTTGTATATTGCTAAAAAGTTAAATAGTTGTAATTTATCAAAAGTAGGTACAGCTCTATCCATAAAAGCTTAAAAAATAATTATTTTTTCTTTGAATTTGTACACATTTTTTGAATTTCTTTGGCAACCACGGGCTCCATCTTAATAGCTTCTAAGTTATCATTTTACTTCTATACGAAGGCCTTCATTCTAGTAGCTCGCATTTCATGGAACTCTCACGAAAAACTTGTGCTAAAATAGTGGAGTATCAACGAAGCTGCCTGCAACCATAGCTTTAGAATTATTTGACCATCTTCATGCTCACAGATCTGCACCGCGGGATACCGGCTTGCATATGTGATTAGATGGATAAGAATGAGACACACGATTAGTCACTAGCATGGAGGCCGGCTTAAACAACCCAAAACGAGCGTGATGGTGAACTCTTTATTTAAGCTAGTACTAAGATGCATCATCACTTTTCTGTCTACCTTAACAGAATGGTCATCTGTCTACTTTAACATAACTTACTCTTACACCCACAATGGATAGTAACATAGAGTAGTAACATCGACATGTTACTAGTCTATGTTACTATCTCTATAGTGAGGAGTAACATATGTGTGGTAACATGCAACCCTTCATTTATTAGGCTATAGACACATCTTGTCTTGATATGTGTGATGTTAGTACTACTACTAGTAACTAGCTATGTTATCACTTTCCTCTCTTTCTTCATTTATTGCTTGCCACATCATCTATTTTATCTAGATATGTGTGATGTTACTACTCCGTCCGGTCCTTTTTAGTTTGCATATAAGATTTGTCTGAAGTAAAACCTCGTAAAGTTTGACCAACTTTATAGAAAAAAAAACGAACATTCACAATGTGAAATCATTATCATTAGATGCGTCATGACTTAAATTTTCATATTGTATAACTTTAGCATTGTAGATGTTGATATTTTTCATATAAAATATGATCAAACTTTACAAAGTTTGATTTCAGACAATTTTTATATGCAAACTAAAAAAGACCCGAGGGAATACCTATGTTACTCTCATTGTGGGTAGTCTTAGTACTAGTTAGAACTACAAGAATTATTCTTACATCGACCGAGGTCCTAAATTCAAAACTTGTTGCTTTTAGTGAGCCGATCGATGAACATGGATCTTGGCTACTAGCATGTGTTGTCACGTGTCTGTCACATGGTCATAGGGTTGGTGTGTACAAGATTGAACGAGATTGAGTGTTGACGTTTTCCATGGCACAACATGTAGAGTTTGTTTTCGCGTGCGTGCGTCGACACTCCACACTGTCTCGAGCTACAAGAACTATTCTTACACCCACCGAGGTCCTGGACCTCTTTTTGCTCACGTTAACCGAACGTGAATGCTGGCCACTAGCACGCGTTGTCACGTGGTAACGGCGTTGCTGTGTCGCACAGATCGAGATGTTTGGACATTATCTATGGCACAACACAGCATCATCTTTTGAGGAAATCACGGAGAAGATGTCGACCACATAAAAAAAATACTGAGACCAAAAATACCAAATTTACTGAGAGAAAAAAAGTACATACTCCATAGAAGGATGAGCAGTGACATTTGAATCTTGAGATTCGTTGATGCACGGGGATAACAACATGGTTTACTAATCCTAAAAAAAACATGGTTTAGTTTCATGGCATAGTTAATGATTGAAAATGCCGCCCTGTCTTTCTTCTTCACAAAATTTTCTTCTTCTTCCGAGCTTAGTTGGGTCAGCTCTTAGATTATTCTCTCTTCTTCCTCTTAGATGAACCCCCACAATGGGACGCTTCCCTAAACCCACTGGCACAGCTCCCCCTTCCCTGCTCCCCTTCCCGCCGTGCGCCGCTCCGGTGCCGGCGTCCACCCCTTTCCCCGCCGACGGCCACTCCGGTCCCGGCGGCCACTTCTGCTCGATGGCGACCAGCCCGCAGTCCGTCTCTTCGGCGTTCCCCGGGCGTGCGGAGAGGCCCGTTGTTTCTGGCCTAGGGCTTTCGGGGAGCTCGGCGGAAGCGGCTTCCTCGGGGGCGGCGACCGCGGCCGCGGATGGCGAGTCCCGGCCTGTGGGGCCTTTCGTCCTCCCGCGGCCTTCCCGGCATGATGTGGCCGAGGCGTCAGGAGCGGCGCGATGCCGCTCCCCATCCCAGGGCCCGGGATCCGATGAGACGGGAGGTCTCGCCGGACATGGACGGCAAGTGTTTCCGCTGCCTAAAGGAGGGGCATTTCAAGAACGACTGCACGAGCGACATCGTCTGCTTGAGATGCGGCATGGAGGGGCACCCGTCCGAGTAGTGCAAGCGCCCTCGGAGTCCCTCGTCGGAGGATGAGCTCCGGCGGCAGGCGCTGGCCAAGGTGGCCCGCAGGGAGCAGGCCGCCCTGAGAGGGCGGGCTGAGCTCTCAAGGTCGCTGACCCCTCCCCCGCCCCCGCCACCGTCGGCTGGTTTGCAGGATGCGCCGGTGTGGCCACGCCTTCCGCCGCCTTGCGCGCCGCAGCCGGGGGCCTCGGCTGAGGAGTTCGAGTCCGCGGGCGTGTGCGTCATGCGGCGTGGCAGATCCATGGCGGAGCTTGAGCAGCGGCTCCGCTTCGCCATGGTGGCCTATGTGGGCAGCGCGCGACATGACCTGCAGCCGGAGTTCGTTCTTCAAGCTCTTCAGGAGAAGCTTGACATCTAGCCTCAGTGGGTCTCGGTTCATCGTTTCGGGCCGGAGGACTTCCTCATCGACTTTGCCAGCGCAGAGCTAAGCAACTGAGTTAGCAACAGCCCGACGCTGGAGCACCATGGCCTCCGACTGCATTTCAGGCAGTGGAATCGCCAGGCGCAGGCCGTGCACTCCATGCTCAGCACAAGGGTCTCGCTGGTGCTTGAGGGAATTCCATCACATGCTTGGGAAAGGGAGATAGCAGAGGACTTGCTTGGTTCTTCTTGCCTGGTGGATACGATTACGCCGGAGACAAGCTCTAGGAGGGATCTTACTGCATTCAGGCTCACTGCATGGACGGCAAGCCCGGACGACATCCCGTTGATGCGTTCGCTGGCGGTGCTAGAGCCGGGATTGGTGGCGCCACTGTTCGAGCCCACGTTGCTGCAATACAAAGTGCTGATCCACCAAGATGAGGTTACAGATTTCAGTGAGTTCGTGGAGCCGCCCTGGAGAGTGGAGGTGTCATCGGAGAGTGGGCAGAGTGGCTTGCTGAGCGCAGGCAGCAGCAACGATCGTGGTCGGGGTGGAGCTTCCTCTCCCCAGGATGGCAGTTTGGCGTTCGTGATCACCGCGGTGGAGCCGGCGCTGGCCCCTCGAGGAGGCGGGGTTCAGCTGCTTCGCCGCCGGTGGGTGCGGCATGGGGGTTGCCTCCCATGGAGGTTCGTTCGTGTGTCTCGTCAGCCGAGCAGGGTTAGGCGGTCCAGGATAGGCTCTCCGTCAGGCAGTCAGCTTTCGAGCGTTTGACCGCAACAGCTGTGCCATTGGTGGATCCGAGAGTGGAAGGTTCAAACCGGAGGGCGCCAATCAGTGAACGGGCAATGATTGCCTCCAACGGGCAGGCGCGGATGGGCGGGGAGAGGATTGGACTGCATGTTGAGGCACCAATGATTGAGCAACCGGGGCCCATGGTAGGTGCCAGGGTGGGCCCGGATGTGGGTCAGGCTAAGCAGGAGGCCCGGGCCCACGTTGCCCCTGTCTCGATCCTGCAGAGGGCGAATGCGTCCGTTCCTGCGCGTGATGATATGGTGGGACCCCCAACGAGCGTGTGTACGCCTGATTCGGCGGGGCAGGTTATGGAAGCGCTAAGGGCGGGCCCCGCCTCCCAGGAGGGGATCACTTCAATCCAGACGGAGCCAATAATTGCCCACCCACGCCAGGAGGAGACAGGCGACGGCCAGACAAGGGCGGGCACAGATGCCTTGCAGGGGCCACCTAGCGGGGAATCTAAGATGCGGGGCCACTTCAAGGAGGCTGGGGAGGAGACCGATGAGCAGAGACACGACAAGGAGACAGGGGTGGAGATCGAGGAGCGTGAGGCGAATCCCGAGCCAATGATTGTTGATGGCAACCATGCAACTCCTGTTCACATAGACGTGTGGACGTCTGATGCACTGCCATCGTTCTGGCGGGGAAACATCCAGTTGACACTGGTTTTGCTGGGGAGCCGATGCAATGTTCTCGTACGGAGCTGGATACTGTGATAGAGGGCGTGACGGAGAACTCCAAGTTGGTTGCCCAAGATACCGCCGCCTTGGCTGGAATGACCCCTCCAGAAGCTATTGCATACACCAAGTTGAAGAATTTCTGCGTGAGCATCGTCAAGAAACGGGCACCCCCCCCCCTCTCTTGAAAGAGGTGCAGGCTTCGTCATTGAGGCCTGAGGCTGAGCCTTTTACCCCCAGGTGCACCACCAGGTCTACTAAACATGCTGGACCTGCCAAGGCCTCCCCCGCCGAGAATGTTTTGCTGCATGCGCTAGGCTTGGCACCGCACGATCTCGAGGTCGACGAGAAGATAGTGGAAGACCTCAAGGGGCTGTTCGGTTCACCACTCCATGAGCAGCACATCTGCTTGATCGCGTCTCTCTTCGGCAAGTCGATGCCGGTTGGTGGGGACATTGCTGTGGGATGCTCGAGCTCCATGGTGGTGCACTAAGCTCGGCGTTTCAGTGAGTGTGGAGATGATCATTCCCCATGGATTTTAGTCCTTCCATTTTATGTTGGAATGTGAGAGGTTTGAACAGCGGTGCAAAGCGGGATGCGACTCGAGAGTTTGTCACTAGTGTGCGTGCGAACATTGTATGTCTTCAAGAGACAAAACTGGATGTAATTGACCGCTTTACGGTAATACAATGCCCTGGGCCATCCTTTGATGGCTTCGCCTACTTGCCGGCGTTGGAGACTAGAGGAGGTATTCTCGTAGCTTGGGACTCTTCAGCGATTGAGATCGACCAATTTAGCTTGAACTCTGACTTCATCACGGGTCAAGTGCACGCTAAACATGGATCTGTTTGGTCGATGTCGGTGGTTTATGGCCCTCAAGGCAACCTGCTTAAAACTGCCTTTCTTGAGGAGCTACAAGCAAGGCGCGCTCTCTGCCCGGGCCCATGGATGGTGCTTGGAGACTTCAACATGATTTTGCGTGTGTCGGAGAAGAGTAACACAAATCTCAACAGGACCATGATGGCTAGGTTCTGGAGCTTCGTCGACAGCAATGAGCTGAAAGAGGTTTATATGCATGGGCGTAGGTTCACGTGGTCGAATGAGAGGGACATGCCAACATTGACTAAGATTGACCGCATTCTTGTCTCAGTGGATTGGGAGTTGGACTTCCCCGACAGTATACTACAAGCCCTGTCCTCCGATGTTTCTAATCACGCTCCACTACTCCTTAGTTCCGGGCCAGTTTTCCACCCCAAGAAGAGATTCAGATTTGAGTTATACTGGACGAAGCTACAAGGCTTTGACGAAGCAGTTTGCGATGCGTGGGTCTGTAGCGATGCCATTATTGACCCCTTCCAAAGATTGGATGCGCTGCTCAGGAACGCGGCTCAGGCGCTGCAAGCATGGGGCCAGAGAACCACAGGGAATATAAAGCTCCTCATGGCTGTGGCCACATACGTGATCTGTAGATTTGACAGGGCGCAGGAGGACCGCATCCTCACTGATCAGGAAATCTGGCTACGGCGCACTCTCAAGTTGGCACTCCTGGGGATGGCCTCGCTCCATCGGACAATTGAGTGCCAGCGATCGAGGATGAGGTGGATTCGAGAGGGAGACGCAAACACAAAGTTGTTCCAAGCCTTTGCAAACGGCAGGAGGACGAAAAATTTCATTCCGCGTGTTAGAGTGGGAAATGATGTGATCACCGATCAGACTCGGATCGAAGTTGCGTTCTCTTTGGCATATGAGAGCCTGCTCGGCACCGACCAGGCGAGGGACTTCACCCTTGATCTAGAGTTCCCTCTAGGGATACAACAAGTTGATCTGAGCGAGCTTGACGTGATATTCACTTAGGAGGAAGTGTGGCAAGTCATCAAAGAGATGCATCCAGACCGTGCACCAGGGCCCGATGGATTTATTGGCGCTTTCTATCAGCGGGCGTGGCCAATCATTAAGCACGACATTATGGCTGCCATCCTCAAGCTTTATGTGTGCGACGGAAGAGGTTTTGCTAAGCTTAATAGGGCGTTGATGGTCATCATCCCTAAGAGATGTGACGCGGAGGTAGTAGGTGACTACCGGCCTATAAGTTTACCTCATAGCTTTGGAAAGCTCTTCTCCAAGATCATGGCCAATCGAGTCAGAAAGAGAATGCCGGAGTTAGTCGGTGCAAATCAATCGGCATTTATCCAGGGACGAAGGAGTTTGCATGACAACTTCCTCTTGGTCAGACAGGTCGCTAGGAAAATTCACGCCAGAAGGGCTCCTGGAGTTTTCCTCAAACTGGACATCTCGCGCACGTTCGACACCATTTTGTGGCCGTTCCTCTTTGAAGTGCTCAGAGCCAAGGTATTCGGCTCTAACTTCCTGCGATGGGTTGCGATACTGCTCCAATCTGCTTCCACTAGAGTCATTGTGAACGGGAACCAAGGGAAGAGATTTGACCACGCCCGGGGTCTGAGGCAAGGAGATCCCAGCTCGCCGCTCCTCTTTGTGATTGCCATGGAGGTCCTATCTGTCCTGATTTGCCGAGCTACTAGCGCGGGCGCCCTTTCATCACTCAATGGCATAATGGCGAATCAAAGGTTGTCACAGTACGCTGACGACGTTGCGCTCTTCGTGCGGCCGACGGAGCAATACTTGGCGTGTGTCAGAGAGATACTCCAAGCCTTTGGCCACGCCTCCGGGCTGAGAGTCAACTATCTCAAAACCTCAGCCATAATCATCCAAGGACTGCCAGGAGACGCCGAGAGAGTGCAGCAGTTCTTCAACTGTCAAATGAGCACGTTCCCATGCAAATACCTGGGGCTCCAGCTCGGAATCCACAAGTTGTCTAAAGCGCAATGGCAACCAATGCTCGACCAAGTCAAGAACTTCCTGCCGGCTTGGCAGCGAGGGCTGATACAGAGGCGGGCAGACTCGTGCTCGCCAAAAGCGTGATATCGGCGCGGCCGATCCATCACCTGCTGGTCATGGATGCGCCGGTGTGGGTGTTCGAAGAGGTCGACAGATGTATGAGAGCATTCTTTTGGGCAGGGAAAACGGCTGTTAACGGAGGGCAATGTCTCGTGGCATGGCAAACAATATGCCGGCCTACTTGCTATGGCGGCTTGGGCATCAAAAATCTCGAACTGCAAGGGCTTGCATCTCATAATCGATAAGGAAGCGAAGGCAGTGTTTGACAGCATGGTGCTCATTAGAGTTGGCGAGGGCTCAAAGATTCTTTTCTGGACCGACAGGTGGATACACGGATTCTCCATCAGGGACATAGCTCCCCTGCTCGCGGCCATGGTTGATAAGCATACCAAAAGTAGAAGAACCGCCCAGCAGGCTCTCCTCCAGGGCGCTTGGATGCTAGACATCGAAGGTCAACTCTCATTCACTGCCCATATTCAACTCATACACCTTCAGCAGGCGATCGCTTTGGTGGTTAGGAATGAGGCGGAACCTAATGCTATCATCTGGCCGTGTGATGACTCCGGATCATACTCGGCAAAGTCCACCTACAAGAGGCTATGCTTTGGCCTAACATGCTCTGCCACCGCTACGCAAATATGGAGAAGCTGGGCGCCACTCAAATGTAAAATTTTCGCCTGGCTGACCTCTCAATATCGGTTGTGGACCTCGGATCGCAGAGCGAGACACGGACTGCAAGAGACCACCTCGCCTTGCTTCACGTGCGATCAGGAAGAGGACAATGTGGACCACATTCTGGCCCAGTGCGTCTATGCGAGACAAGTTTGGCACGGATGCTTCGAGGCCCTACAAGTCAACATTCAGATCCCAAGCCATGACGATTCATTCATGGCATGGTGGGAGAGGACGCGTGCCTCCTTTCATGGGAAGATCAAGAGAGGTTTCGACTCCTTCGTTATTGCCTCCGCATGGCACCTCTGGAAGCAAAGGAACACTAGGGTGTTCCATAGAGACGACCAAGTGAGACCGGCTACTAGTCTAGTGCATACTATCCTTGATGAGATAAAGCAATGGAAATCGGCGGGAGTAGGAGTTGAGGGTCTAGCTAGGTTTGTAAGAGAGTAGACTTTATGATGTGGATCAGATCATGACCAAGACATCCAAGAGTAAGGTTAATACTAGCACAAATGTTGAACCATTAGAGCATTCAAAGGAAGACAAGGGCAAAACCATTATCTTAGTTGGGAAGCTTCCGATGCTTATTTTGGAAGAAATGACACATCGGATTTCCAGCTGCAACTTCCCACCTAAACCTAATTAATTCTAGAAGTCTCTAGCACTTTATAGAGGCTGGAAAAGATGGTCTTTGAAGTCATCTTTCATTAAAAAAACGGTGCATCATTTGAGTTCTTGAGTCAAAAGTTGTGCAAGTTTCCATGCAAGCTGTCCAGGAATTTATTACAGCGCGAGGCTCAACAAGTTTGCTCCTGCTACAGCTTGGAGCTCACGAATTTACCCTTCATTTTGAGTTGTTTTCACACCTAAATAGTGGGTGCTTCTAGTATAAATACTCCCCAGTTGTTCCATGTGAAGGGGGGATGAGATTTCTGAGTTTATGTTTGTAGACAGCCGGTGAGGTTGTGTTGTGCTGTGAGCACTAGTATCGTTGAGTGTTAGCTCGTGTGTGTGGATTGGAGGGCCTGTCCTTAATTCATATAGGATCCTTGTGGTTCCCTCTTGTGATTCTTCATAGGTTTACAAGCTTCATGGTTTGGGTTGCATCCTTGTAAACCAAGCTAGTTATCCGCTGCAATTTATCTGAGAGTGTTTCCTCTTGTTCTTGCCACTTGAGAGAAACAAAGTTTGTTGAAACAAGTTTCGAGTGAGTTTGTTGCTACTCCTTGTGAGTTCTTTGGCACCGTGAAAGATCGTTTCCGAGGCATTCCGTATCATCTTGGCATCAGAGCTTTAGGTTGTTCGTGGTGCTATTTTCTCTCTTGCTGATTTTGTTCTTGAGAAGCTTCCATGGGTTCGAGGAGATCCAACAGTGTTGATGGTGTGCATGGAGGTAGGCACCTTGTGGAGGAGGAGCTGCCACTTCCCATGTACGATCCAAGCTCGCAGCCCGCCTATGTGTTGGCATTGGAGGATACACGAGAGTATGTGTTGAACAAGATGGAGAGGCGCATATCGGATGTGGAGACCAACCTTGGCCGGAGAATCGACTCCCTCACCGAGGAACTCCGTCGAGATAGGCTTGCTGCACGGGGTCGACATCGACAAATCCCCGAATAGCAGGGCCAATGCCACCTTGAGGAGAGGCATGGAGAGCACAACCACGTCTACTCGGGTGATGCTCATAGCTACTACGCTGCACCACCTCGGCGTGCTCGCTACGACCAGCGAGGTGCTACTTGGGCGCCACCGTCGCCACCACGAGATGGGCTTGCTGCACGGGGTCGACATCGACAACTCCCCATACAGCAGGACCACCATGGAGAGCATTGGAGCGACCACTCCGATGATGCTCGAAACTACTACGAGCCTCGACCACGACGTGTTCATCATGATCATCGCGGAGAAGGCCAAGAAGGCTTTGCCATGGGAGGAAGTGGTCATGGGCATGCTCATCATGACCATGAAGATGATGGGATTGGTAAATTCAAACTTACCATACCATCGTTCAATGGGAAAACCGAGCCCGATGATTATTTGGAGCGGGAGATGTGTGTGGATCAGATTTTTGACAGCCACCTCTATACGGAGGAGAAGATGGTACGATATGCATCCATTGAGTTTACTGGATATGCTTCGATTTGGTGGAACCAATTGTGCCATGCTGGAGGTCGTCCGGAGACATGGGTGCAAATGAAAAATCTGTTGCGGAGACGGTTTGTTCCTGAACATTCACAAGAACCTTGTACAGTCGACTCCAACGGTTGTGCCAAGTTAATTCTAGTGTTGATAAGTACTATAAAGAGATGGAGATTTTGATGATTAGGACAGCGGTGAATGAGCCAGCGGAGGCCACAATGTCAAGATTCTTTCATGGACTGAATGAAGATGTGCAAGAAAGGATAGAGATGGTTACATATCAAGATTTGCAAGAACTTGTGCATCAAGCTATTCGTGTACAGCAGCAGCTGAAGCGTCGCCAAAATCGCAGCCAAACCTATACATCAAGCACTCGGAGAGGTTCAGTTCAACGAGAAGTAGACGGAAGTGTTGCTGCAGATTTTCGCTCACACAACAAGATGACTACAAAAGAAGCTAATGCATCAAAGGTTGAATCTTCCAATACTCCTGCCACTCGCATTAGTAATATTCAGTGCCATACATGCAAGGGTAGAGGTCGCTTCAAGAAGAATTGTCCTAATCTGAAGAAGGTTTTACTCACAAATGATGGATATGTCACCGATGTCTCAAGTGTCAAATCTGAATCTAAGAAGAAAGATGCAAATTATTGTACATTTGAGACCGGAGCACCTCTGAGTTCAGATGGAGGAGATGGTGTTAATCTCATGGTTCGCAAAGTGGCTCATGATGATGCTCCTATTGTTGAGAAGGGCCAGCGACAAAATGTGTTCCAATCCATTTGCAAGATCAAGGACAAAAACTGCAAGGTGGTCATCGATGGAGGCAGCTACAACAACATCATTAATAGTGATCTTGTCCATGCTCTTGGGATATCAACATGGAGGCAGCCCCAACCATATTATGTGAAGTGGTTGAATGGTGCTGGTAAGCTGAAGATTACGCATCGTGCTAGGGTGCAATTTTCAGTGGGAAGTTATGTGGACAAAGTGGTATGTGATGTGGTGCCAATACAAGCTTATCATCTTCTTTTGGGAAGACCGTGGCAGTTTGATCACGATGCTACTCACCATGGGAGGCCTAACAAGTATTCTTTCATACATCAAGGGGTGAACCATGTCCTGGAACCTATGGTGGATCAAGTACTCAAGGTTCAGCAATTCCCACAAGTGAAGAAGCTCAAAAAGAATACCTGAAAACCGAGGACAGTTTTGTTTGAAGGAAGGGAGGATGATGTGGACCAGATCATGACCAAGACATCCAAGAGTAAGGTTAATACTAGCACAAATACTGAACCATTAGAGCATCCAAAGGAAGACAAGGGCAAAACCATTATCTTAGTTGGGAAGCTTCCGGTGCTTATTTTGGGAGAAATGACACATCAGATTTCCAGCTGCAACTTCCCACCTAAACCTAATTAATTCTAGAAGTCACTAGCACTTTATAGAGGCTGGAAAAGATGGTCTTTGAAGTCAGCTTTCATTCAAAAAAAAAACAGTGCATCATTTGAGTCCTTGAGTCAAAAGTTGTGCAAATTTCCATGCAAGCTGTCCAGGAATTTATTACAGCGCGAGGCTCAACAAGTTTGCTCCTGCTCCAGCTTGGGGCTCACGAATTTACCCTTCATTTTGAGTTGTTTTCACACCTAACTAGTGGGTGCTTCTAGTATAAATACTCCCCAGCTGTTTCATGTGAAGGGGGGATGAGATTTCTGAGTTTATGTTTATAGACAGCCGGTGAGGTTGTGTTGTGCTGTGAGTACTAGTATCGTTGAGTGTTAGCTCGTGTGTGTGGATTGGAGGGCCTGTCCTCAATTCATATATGATCCTTGTGGTTCCCTCTTGTGATTCTTCATAGGTTCACAAGCTTCATGGTTTGGATTGCATCCTTTTAAACCAAGCTAGTTATCCGCTGCAATTTATCTGAGAGTGTTTCCTCTTGTTCTTGGCACTTGAGAGAAACAAAGTTTGTTCAAACAAGTTTCGAGTGAGTTTGTTGCTGCTCCTTGTGAGTTCTTTAGCACCGTGAAAGATCGTTTCTGAGGCGTCCCGTATCACTTTATGTTTCTTTGTGTGGAGTTGGAGTCCACCGCCGTGACGACTCGTCGTCTAGTGCGGCTTCTTGTAAACAACTTTTCTGCATTATATAAAAATATGGTACGCTTTTGACGTACTCTTGAAAAAAAGAAAATGCAACCCTCACAAAAAAATTGATCGAAAATGCTGGATCGTTTCTCTCCAAAGACCGCGTAGTATCATTTTACAGACCGAGCAGCTGAGAGGGTGCTTGAATCCAAGGGACGTATTTTAGTCTGACTAAAAATAGTCTCTTTAAGAGGCTAAAGTTCCAAGCACCCCTGACTAAAGAGGGGCTAAAACTAGTCTTGAGACTAAAAATTTTTAGTCAGGGGTATCCTACTAAAATGTGGATTAGTCCTCTCTCTGCTCATTTTTTTTGGGAACCTCTCTCTCCTCATTTAACTCCTCTCCTTTGACATAAACGAGTTCTGGATTGAAGTGTTTGGAGGATAATAAATGCTCATTAACTTGATTTTTGTCTATTTAGTATTTGGATCTAAGCATGGATGAGGCTAGCAAGTTTTAGTCCCACTACTTTTAGTCATGAGACTAAAACGTATCCAAGCACCTTCTAAATCAATATATGTTAAACGTTATTGGGAACGACAGAAATTGCATGTGCGCGCATTCACGAGGATGTGTGGCATCTCAATGTGCAGAGTTTGTTTTGCGTGCGTGGCTCTACACTGTCTCGAGATACAAGAGTTATTCTTACGTCGACCGAGGTCCTAATTTATAAACGCATCGGTTTAACGACCCAATCGACGTACCTTTCTCTGCCCACGTTAACCGAACGTGAATCTTGGCCACTGGCACGTGTTGTCACATGGTCATGGGGTTGCTTTGTCGCACACATCGAGAGTATTGGACATTTTCTATGGCATGACACAGGAAATCGAGAGGAAGATGTCGACTACATCCGAGTGCCGAGAGGGGGAAGACATACCTAGATGCGGTGCTGAGGTGTTGCGGGGGCAAGGGGATTCGGTCTCCGGCAAGTCCATCTAGAACGCGCCGGCGCCGACGACCGAGATGCTTCGAATCCAGCACTGTCAGTGAGGGCCGTAAATCTGCCGACTTAGGCGCCGCCGCTAGTGAGAGAGGATCAAATCTAGGTGGGGGAGGTGCACTGTGGGTCCTATGGGGTTTGGCGTTGGCGCGTGGTGGCCACCAGAGGCTAGAGAGGAGGCGCCGGAGTATATGCGGCGAGAGTGGGGTGGGTGAGGCCGAGGCGAGAGGAGAATTTTTTTGCTAGGTCAGACGGGTGGCAAAGTAAAAATAGGAGCCTTTGGTGCCAACGAGTAAATTTTTTACTCCGTTAACCATTTTAAGACTTGGTTAGGTTCCAATGAGAGGATTAAATTGGAATCTTACTCCTCTAACCCGTTTTAGGGGATCGGCTAGATATGCTCCAAGGAAGAGATATAGGTGTATAGTATACAGACTTATGCCTGTAATCTGTATATACAACATGCCGCTGGCACTCTGCACGGAGTGCTGCAATACTGCTGTTCCACTTATCCAAATGTCCAGGTTTCAAAAGAATATGCCGAGCTGATAAGTTTGATTTCTTCTGGACGTTGAGAGGATCCAAACGTTGGCCGAAGAACTGGAACATCTTCAGATGATGCAAGGGCTAAATGAAGTAGCAACGGCCACAAAACAACTAGGGGAACCCAAAAAGTCTTGATCCCAAGTCTGGACTGCAAGTTGTGGGCAGCAGCTCTCGGCAACGTTGGCAATAGAAAGGCAATAAATTGCACAATTGCATTCATGTTTGTTACTACTAGAAGATATTTTATTTGCTAGTTCGCTTACACACAAGAAAAAATACTACAAACAAATGCTCTATCGAGTCTGAAGTCTGAACAGAATTTCACAAGTACACAAATGCAGTTGGAAGGAAAAGCACACTAATTAAGGCCATAGAAAACGTGCAGGATCAGCAGTTCGTAATATAAGATGCAGACCTCAGTCCCAATCCGTTACAACTTTCATCTGATTGGATGATGTCTTGAGCTGCTCAACTGCATGTTCCATTGCCAGGTTGCCTTTCCAACCACGGATATTGAACTCCTTAAGGTTCTTCAAGTTCCCCAGCCCGTCAACGCTCATCTCCATGTTACCAGACTCCAATAGGAGTGTCTCGAGCCGTATCATTGATCCTTCCTTGAATGTGAGCACGGTGGGGCATCTGACCACCTTCAGGATCCTCAGCTCCCAGAAGCTATGTTCAGTACGTGCAACCAGTTCTGGGCCTTTGTAGCTATTTTCCTTCCTTCAACTGGACGCTCCGGAGGTTGGGCAACCTAGACAAGACATTAAATAACTGGTCGCCGACTAGCTCTGCACATCCCAATTCAAATTTTGTGAGGTTTAAGAGTGAGCCGATCCAGTTGGGCATTTCGCTAATCCGGCCAAACAGGCTTAGGCATTGGAGTCGCGGCGGTGGTGGGTAGATGTCATGGAGAAAGTCCACACTGCCAGCATGTCCAAGTAATCCACACTCCCAGCATTCGAGATGAAGCGATCGGAGATTGTATGGCATCTGGGAGAAGGCAAGCTTATCCGAAAACCATTCTTCCAGCTCACATCTTTGCTCTCTATGGATTTGGATGCATAGCACCCGTAACCCTGGCAGCTCACAAATGTCTTTGGCAACCCCAAAGTTATCGCTGGTGAGAAGTCCCATGTCGACCTCGCGCAGCGCCTTCATTTTCCCTAGACCTTCTGGCAGAAGCCACTCATTTGACCGTAGCCGCTCTAGCTTGCTCAGCTTTGTCACACTTTGCGGCAGGCTGCTTATTTTCGTGTTCTTTATATCAAGAGTCTCCAATTGCTCTAGATTTCCAACTTTGCGGGGCATCTTTGAGACGTCTGTACCCCTCAAGCTCAAGAACCTGAGAAGATATAGTCCACATACATCTCTCATGTGCTTGTCTTGCAGGGCCTTGCAATCTTCCAAGTCAAGCACCCTTAGCAATTTGAACTCGCTGAGACGATTCAACAGTTTGCTGATGCCGATGCCATAGTGCTGAAATGTACTTAGTGATCGTACATATCGTACCTTCATCGCATCAACGCCAGGGACCCCATCATGTTCATGTTGCTCATCATGGTCGTTTCGATACAAGGAGAGGTGGCGGATCCTTTCAAGTCCATGCTGCATTCCTCTGTATTGCCGCCCAACCAAGCTAACAAAGTTAGACTCCTTGGATTTGGAGACAATGACCTCAAGGATCATGCCATGCACCAGACACCCCTCTACCTCCACCTCCCTACTACTATAAGGGTCTTCAATATACATAGACTTCTCTAACAGAATCATGTTCCTACTCACCAGCTCATTCAAGTATATTTCTGCAATCTCTAACAAAGTCAACCCCGGGATCTCAGCAACCAAACCTTCAGCAATCCATCTGTATAGCAGTCTGTCCTTGGCAATCACATAATCCTCCCGGAAAATGCTGATACATCATACAAGCCTTGAGATGACAAGGCATGTACTCATAGATGAGTGTAACCATGTGCCTTACCTCGTCAAGGGTAGGGTATCTCTCCAGAGAACCCGTTGATCTAGAAACTCTTCCCCACACCTCTTTGTCTTCGGCTGATGTATAGCTTGCCAGAACGCCGGCGATGCTAACGATAGCCAATGGCAACCCACCACAATTTTTCAAAATCTTGTGCATGACTTTTTCCAATCCATCTGAGCAAGCAGGTATGGAGCCAAATACTCTCTTCATGAATAATTCCTTACTGTCCTTTAGTTCCAGGGGCTTCATATCGTGGACTAAGTAGGCATGCACTAGCTGCAACGGTGGCCACCTGCTGTACCCGAGTTGTCACAATGATTCTGCTGCCGCAATTATTTTCTGGCAATTTGCTTCTGATAGCGTCCCAGGTTGGTACACACCATACATTATCAGTCACAACAAGATACCTGATTTAATTGGACGTATACATTACTTCAAGTCAGAAATTCTGTGTATGTTCAAAAAATAATAACAAATAGTTATTCAATTAGAAATACCAACAACATTTACAGCAAATTAAGGAGTTTGATTTCTCTGCAAATGGCAGCTAAGATTATTATCTTCTTGTCCACGAGTTGCAATACCCTGATCGGATTTCGCATTTTCCCTCCTTTTTGGTGATTTCTCTCGAAACTTGTACAATAAGCAATGTGTGAAGGAAGCAACTTAGGGATGGAGAATAGTTTGGTTCTCACATACTGGTATTTCATAGTTTTTCAACGATAAGTTCAAAGAAATTCCATTAAAGCACAAAATAGAAAATCTCAATTCTGCACTGTTCTAACCAGTCAATGGCAGTTTCTCAGTAGTAGTAGATTTACTAAAAACTGGAAGACCTTTTACTGCTTATGTGTATTTCAGAATAGTTGCTAGACTGCTTGTGCATGTGCTCAAGACTAGTGGGCGATCCCTCACTGAGTTTGTATTATTTGTAAATGAGTGAAGTGTATTTTTTGTCCCTCAACTTACCGCGAAGTGTGTGTTTCGTCCATCAACTTTTTTTGGTTGGAACCTTCGTCCCTCAACTCTTAATACCAGATATATTTAGCTCATGACAGCGGTATTCTCAGTCAAACCCTGTTTAGCTCACGACCAAAGCGGGATTGGAACATTAGTTTTTTGCTCCGATGACGATTCTCGCAAACGGTGTCCCATTTTTGCCTCTAAGCATATGCTTGTGCTCCGGGGAAGCTAGCCCTGCCACCCCATAGACCATAACTTGGTCAATGGTGACCATGCTTTGCCATCAGTGGTGATTCCCTCCATTAATGGTTGCCATCGTCTCATCTTCCCCGTGTAGACCGCGCGCAACCCCGAAGGAGAGGACAACGGAACACCGGTGGAGAGAAACATAGGGAGAGAGATGTGAGAGGAGCATGACGGAGGAGTTGCTCATGTGCCTTTGCACTGTGCGTGTACCAGCAATGGTGATGGCGGCTCACTGGCCAGGCGATGGTCTAAAGCTCCGGGGGAGAACAAAAACGGAACTAGGGTGACGAGAGGGTGCAAGTAGTGTTGTCAGGAAGAGGCAGAATGGCTCAGGCGATCGCCAACATCGACGCCGCTACTCCTTTGACGACTAGCAACGGGGCGGAGCTAAAAACGAGGGGAGGCAACTTTTTTTTTTTTCAGGAACAAGGGGAAGTGACTTTTGTTGAGTATCGTGATTGTTAGGAAAGACGAGGTAGACTAGGATTTGTTCTGCCTTGTCTTGTACTCCAAATAAATCATTGTACTCTTATATATATGCTCACGAGGCTTAAGCAATATAACAAACTATTCCACCAAATCCCTCTCTTCCTTCTAACATGGTATCAGTTTCCGAGTTCTAAACCCTAGCCGCCGCCGCTTCCGCACCCGCGCGCTGCCCCTGGGGCGGGCGGCCTCCATGGCCGCCGCCGGGGACCGCGCCGCCCGTACCTAGGGTTCGTCCGCCGGCCGTGTTGGCCGGCTGCCCTAGAGAGTCTTTTTTTCCCGATCCTTTGATCCGGGTTTTCTTTCTCTCGCCGGTCGCTTTGATCGGCGTCTTCTTTTTGGTTTTTCGGTCTATGTGATCCGGTTTGCGTCGCCCACCGCCGCCATCGACACCCCGCGTCTCTACTCCGACACCGGCGCGACCGGCCGGCTGCTTCACCGACCCGGCGGCCTCACGCGTCGTCCATGCGCCTGCCCGTCGGTCGCCCCGACCCGGCGGCCTCGCGCGGCATCCGCTCGTCGGCCCGCCGGTCGCCCCAACCCGGCGGCCTCGCGTCATGCAGCGGCCCTTCACCGCTGTCATTCGCGCGACGGCCCGCCCGTCGATCTAAGCCGGCCGTCACCGCCCTGCTCCGACCAGGACTCCTACATCACCCCAACCCGGCGGCCTCGCGCCATGCGGCGCCAATCATAGCCGCCCTGCCGCCGGCGCCGCCGGCTTCATCTCGGACTCTGCCGCCACCGCGCATCCACCGAGCGGCGTCCCTGACCTCGCGCGCGATCGGATTGATCACCCGCCCGCCGCCGCGATCCGCCTCATCTACGCCGTGCGACCGACCTGGCCCTCGGTTGCGTGCGCCCCGCAGGCCCCGTGAAGACCGTCCCGAGTTCAGCGCGCCCCTCTACCGATCGAGCAACGGGCTGCCGCTGCGTCGCCTCATCGGGCCGCAGCGCCGCCGCCCCGTGGTTCTTCTCCCGGCTGCACCAATCCGCATCACCGCTGCGTCGCCCCCTCGGGTCGTAGTACCGCGGCCCGCGGTCCACCGCCGCCCAGAGGCCGTCCGCTCCAGGTCGTCCCCGTGGCAGCTCCGACCCTCGCGCCGCCACTGCATCGCCCCGCCGGGCCGTAGCGAGCGTGGCACCACCAGTAGAAAAAGGGTCATCTGTCCTGGTTGGTAAGAGCCTTTTGTCCCGGTTGTTAAACCAGGACTAAAGGGTCGTTACTAATGCCCTAGCCCTTTAGTCCCGGTTCTTACACGAACCGGGACAGATGGACCTCCACGTGGCCGGTGCGGCGAGCCTAGGTAGGAGGGCCTTTGGTCCCGGTTGGTGGCACTAACCGGGACCAATAGGCATCCACGCGTCAGTATTTCAGGGACTGGGGTTTTTGTTTTTTTAAGGGGGGGTTGGGGGTTGGGGGTTTTGGGGGTTAATTTAGGTGTTTCATATATTGTGTTAGCTAGCTAATTAATAGAGAGAAGTGTCCTCCCTTATCTCCGTGCTTGGTCGACGCTACGTACTATATACGTATAGAGAGGACTAGACACGCTAGCTAGTAAGCAAATGAAGGAAACAGAAGATCGTCATGAACATATATATGCATATAGAGGGAAGTGATATCGACCACCTCTTCTTCTCCGAGAGATTGGTCGAACAATAAGTTCTCGTATATCTATCCGACACTACCGGCTACATATATACAATAATTATCTCTTACAATATAATCTCCTAATTATATATGAACACAGGGTCCACATAGTATTCTCCGTTTTCAGCGATCACGTGGTTGAGGAAGAATGCCGCCAATTCCTCTTGAATTGCTCGCATACGATCTGGTGGTAGGAGTTCATCCCGCATCCCAAAGATCTAATTTGAAGAAGGGGTCAATACATACATACATATATATATATATATGAATAAATGAAACTCAATACAAATGATGGTAATAAAATAAAATTGTGAATATTATTGCTTACGCACTTCATATTGTTCGTCTGAGTAGCCCCGCTCACAGGTCGTGTAGCGGATGGACTCGCAAACGTAGTATCCACAGAAATCATTCCCTTGTTCCTTCCACAACCACTTTACAAGAAATAGAGGTCAATCAAACTGATAAGCAAGCATGCTAAATGGTATTGATGAAACTAGCGCTTGAATCACTAGGAGATGCGCGGAACATGCTACTATAGTACTTACTTTCAGGTGTCTAAATTGCAGCTTCTTTGGCAGTTCCGGAGCTTTTTTGGTGAATTTTCTACAAATCCTGCTAGACAAAGAAAACAATTACTTGATATCAGGAAATGAACAAAGTTGCTGATATGGTGGATAATGATCAATTTAACTTACTTCTCGAGCATTTGAGTCATGTCCGCATAGTCCTGGGGATCTTTTCGTCTCGAGCCTAAGACGGTTACTAGTCCCTGCTCAAGCTTAGTCTCTAGGATAATATAGTGGAAGCTGCGCACGCATGCATAAGTCATCAATTACATTACTATAACCTGGACTAATACGGGAAAGCGAATATGCACAAGATAGTAACACTCACTTGAAGTTGTAAGGAAAGAGTATTTTATCTTTGTTTTCATTTATTACCAACGATGTGTAGCAAGTTGGCCTCGATATTTTTGGCATGATATTTAACCTCAGTTGCATCTATGAGATTTGTGTTAATGAATCCAATATCACCGATTTTTATTTTCTTCAATTCAGCGATCTTCAATCTGCATAATATAGTGAGGATAATTATAAATACATGCAATGAAAGAGCTGACCTATATAGAGAGACTTAATGACAGAAGTAGTACTACTTACAGACAGTAGCAAGTGATCATTGATTTATCGAGGGCCTTTTGATTGAAAAACTGGAAGAACTCCTCAAATGGAACATTCAACATTTCAATTCCAACGAGGTCATGCTCCTCTTTAACTCTCAGCGTCAATGTATTCCTCCCCCCAGACTCTCTGCAGGTTTCCATGTACCAATCATGTAATCTTCGCATCATCGTTTCAAAAGGGATTGTCCAGTTTATACATGAAGTGCATCCAATTTTTACCGCAATCCTCTCAAGTTTTTAGCACATGCTACGTGGGTGAAATTATGATACCATGCCAAGTTTCAAGCTTTTCAGAGTTCATTTGTAGTGCTTTTCAATTTCAAGGTCATTTAGCTCAAAATAATCATTAAATGCATGAAAAATATCAAATGAAGTCAGGAGAGGGTTGAAAATTCATGATGTGCCTTTGAATGGTGCATATTGAACTCACAAAAATCTTGGAGTTAAAATAAGTTATTAAAAATTGAAATCCCTTTGTAACATATGAGTTTTCGCCCGAAACCCTGATACTTCAAAAGGGATTGTCCAGTTTATACATGAAGTGCATCCAGTTTTTGCCGCAATCCTCTCAACTTTTTAGCACATGCTACGTGGGTGAAATTATGATACCATGCCAAGTTTCAAGCTTTTCAGAGTTTATTTGTAGTGCTTTTCAATTTCAGGGTCATTTAGCTCAAAATAATCATTAAATGCATGAAAAATATCAAATGAAGTCAGGAGAGGGTTGAAAATTCATGATGTGCCTTTGAATGGTGCATATTGAACTCACAAAAGCCTGGAGTTAAAATGAGTTATTAAAAATTGCAATCCCTTTGTAACAGATGAGTTTTCGTCCAAAACCCTGATACTTTGAAAGGGATTGTCCAGTTTGTACACGAAGTGCATCCAGTTTTTGCCGCAACCCTCTCAACTTTTTAGCACATGCTATGTCGGTGAAATTATGATACCATGCGAAGTTTCAACCTTTTCAGAGTTCATTTGTAGTGCTTTCAATTCCAGGGTCATTTAGCTCAAAATAAATCATTAAATGCATGAAAAATATCAAATGAAGTCAGGAGAGGGTTGAAAATTCATGATGTGCCTTTGAATGGTGCATATTGAACTCATAAAAAGGCTGGAGTTAAAATGAGTTATTAAAAATTGAAATTCCTTTGTAACAGATGAGTTTTCGTCCGAAACCCTGATACTTCAAAAGGGATTGTCCAGTTTGTACCCGATGTGCATCCAGTTTTTGCCGCAACCCTCTCAACTTTTTAGCACATGCTATGTGGGTGGAATTATGATACCATGCCAAGTTTCAACCTTTTGAGAGTTCATTTGTGGTGCTTTTCAATTTCCCGGTCACTTAGCTCAAAATAAATCATCAAATGCATGAAAAATATCAAATGAAGTCAGGAAAGGGTTGAAAATTCATGATGTGCCTTTGAATGGTGCATATTGAACTCACAGAAAGCCTGGCGTTAAAATGAGTTATTAAAAATTGAAATCCCTTTGTAACAGATGAGTTTTCGTCCGAAACCCTGATACTTCGGAAGGGATTGTCCATTTTGTACACGAAGTGCATCTAGTTTCTGCCGCAACCCTCTCAACTTTTTAGCACATGCTATGTGGGTGAAATTATGATAGCATGCCAAGTTTCAACCTTTTCGAAGTTCATTTGTAGTGCTTTTCAATTTCAGGGTCATTTAGCTCAAAATAAATCATTAAATGCAGGAAAAATATCAAATGAAGTCAGGAGAGGGTTGAAAATTCATGATGTGCCTTTGAATGGTGCACATTGAACTCACAAAAAGCTTGGAGTTAAAATGAGTTATTAAAAATTGAAATCCCTTTGTAACAGATGAGTTTTCGTCCGAAACCCTCATACTTCAAAAGGGATTGTCCAGTTTGTACATGAAGTGCATCCAGTTTTAGCCGCAACCCTCTCAACTTTTTAGCACATGTTACGTGGGTGAAATTATGATACCATGCCAAGTTTCAACCATTTCAGAGTTCGTTTGTAGTGCTTTTCAATGTCAGGGTCATTTAGCTCAAAATAAATCGTTGAATGCATGAAAAATATCAAATGAAGTCAGGAGAGGGTTGAAAATTCATGATGTGCCTTTGAATGGTGCATATTGAACTCACAAAAAGCCTGGAGTTGAAATGAGTTATTAAAAATTGAAATCCCTTTGTAACAGATCAGTTTTCATCCGAAACCCTGATACTTCCAAAGGGATTGTCCAGTTTGTACACGAAGTGCATTCAGTTTTTGCCATAACCGCCTCAACTTTTTAGCAGATGCTATGTGGGTGAAATTATGATACCATGCCAAGTTTCAACCTTTTCAGAGTTCATTTGTAGTGCTTTTCAAATTCAGGGTCATTTAGGTCAAAATAAATCATTAAATGCATGAAAAATATCAAATGAAGTCAGGAGAGGGTTGAAAATTCATGATCTGCCTTTGAATGGTGCATACTGAACTCACAAAAATCTTGGAGTTAAAATGAGTTATTAAAAATTGAAATCCCTTTGTAACAGATGAGTTTTCTTCCGAAACCCTCATACTTCAAAAGGGATTGTCCAGTTTGTACATGAAGTGCATCCAATTTTTGCCGCAACCCTCTCAACTTTTTAGCACATGTTATGTGGGTGAAATTATGATACCATGCCAAGTTTCAACCATTTCAGAGTTCATTTGTAGTGCTTTTCAATGTCAGGGTCATTTAGCTCAAAATAAATCGTTGAATGCATGAAAAATATCAAATGAAGTCAGGAGAGGGTTGAAAATTCATGATGTGCCTTTGAATGGTGCATATTGAACTCACAAAAAGCCTGGAGTTAAAATGAGTTATTAAAAATTGAAATCTCTTTGTAACAGATGAGTTTTCATCCGAAACCCTGATACTTCGAAAGGGATTGTCCAGTTTGTACATGAAGTGCATTCAGTTTTTGCCATAACCCTCTCAACTTTTTAGCACATGCTATGTGGGTGAAATTATGATACCATGCCAAGTTTCAACCTTTTGAGAGTTCATTTGTAGTGCTTTTCAATTTTAGGGTCATTTAGCTCAAAATAAATCATTAAATGCATTAAAAATATGAAATGAAGTCAGGAGAGGGTTGAAAATTCATGATGTGCCTTTGAATGGTGCATATTGAACTAACAAAAATCCTGGATTTAAAATGAGTTATTAAAAATTGAAATCCCTTTGTAACAGATGAGTTTTCGTCTGAAACCCTGATACTTCGAAAGGAATTGTCCAGTTTGTACATGAAGTGCATCTAGTTTTTGCCGCAACCCTCTCAACTTTTTAGCACACGCTATGTGGGTGAAATTATGATACCATGCCAAGTTTCAAGCTTTTGAGAGTTCATTTGTAGTGCTTTTCAATTTCAGTGTCAATTAGCTAAAAATAAATAATTAAATGCATGAAAAATATCAAATTAAGTCAGGAGAGGGTTGAAAATTCATGATGTGCCTTAGAATGGTGCATATTGAACTCACAAAAAGCATGGAGTTAAAATGAGTTATCAAAAATTAAAATACCCTTTGTAACAGATGAGTTTTCGTCCGAAACCCTGATACTTTAAAAGGGATTGACCAGTTTAAACACGAAGTGCATCCACTTTTTGTCGCAACCCACTCAACTTTTTAGCACATGCTATGTGGGTGAAATTATGATACCATGCCAAGTTTCAACCTTTTCCGAGTTCATTTGTACTGCTTTTCAATTTCACGGTCATTTAGGTCAAAATAAATCATTAAATGCATGAAAAATATCAAATGAAGTCAGAAGAGGGTTGAAAATTCATGATGTGCCTTTGAATGGTGCATATTGAACTCACAAAAATCATGGAGTTAAAATGAGTTATTAAAAACTGAAATGCCTTTGTAACAGATGAGTTTTCGTCCGAAACCCTGGTACTTTGAAAGGGATTGTCCTGTTTGTACACGAAGTGCATCCAGTTTTTGCCTCAACCCTCTCAACTTTTTAGCACATGCTATGTGGGTGAAAGTATGATACCATGCCAAGTTTCAACCTTTTCAGAGTTCATTTGTAGTGCTTTTCAATTTCACGGTCATTTAGGTCAAAATAAATCATTAAATGCATGAAAAATATCAAATGAAGTCAGCAGAGGGTTGAAAATTCATGATGTGCGTTTGAATCGTGCATATTGAACTCACAAAAAGCCTGCAGTTAAAATGAGTTATTAAAAACAGAAATCTCTTTGTAACAGATGAGTTTTCGTCTGAAACCCTGATACTTTAAAAGGGATCGTCCATTTTGTACACGAAGTGCATCCAGTTTTTGCCGTAAGCGTCTCAACTTTTTAGCACATTCTATGTGGGTGAAATTATGATACCATGCCAAGTTTCAACCTTTTCAGAGTTCATTTTTAGTGCTGTTCAATTTCAGGGTCATTTAGCCCAAAATAAATCATTAAATGCATGAAAAATATCAAATGAAGTCAGGAGAGGGTTGAAAATTGATGATGTGCCTTTGAATGGTGCATATTGAACTCACAAAAATCCTGGAGTTAAATTGAGGTATTAAAAATTGAAATCCCTTTGAAACAGATGAGTTTTCGTCCGAAACCCTGATACTTTGAAAGGGATTGTCCAGTTTGTACACGAAGTGCATCCAGTTTTTGCCGGAACTCTCTCAACTTTTTAGCACATGCTATGTGGTTTAAATTATGATCCCATGCCAAGTTTCAACCTTTTCAGAGTTCATTTGTAGTGCTTTTCAATTTAAGGATCATTTAGCTCAAAATAAATCATTAAATGCATGAAAAATATCAAATATAGTCAGGAGAGGGTTGAAAAATCATGATGTTCCTTCGAATGGTGCATATTGAACTAACAAAAAGGCTAGATTTAAAATGAGTTATTAAAAATTGAAATCCCTTTGTAACAGATGAGTTTTCGTCCGAAACCCTTATACTTCAAAAGGGATTGTCCAGTTTGTACACGAAGTGCATCCAGTTTTTGCGGTAAGCCTCTCAACTTTTTAGCACATGCTATGTGGGTGAAATTATGATACCATGCCAAGTTTCAACCTTTTCAGAGTTCATTTGTAGTGCTTTTCAAATTCAGGGTCATTTAGCTCAAAATAAATCATTATATGCATGAAAAATGTCAAATGAAGTCAGGAAAGGGTTGAAAATTCATGATGTGCCATTGAATGGTGCATATTGAACTCACAAAAAGCCTGGAGTTAAAATGAGTTATTAAAAATTGATATCCCTTTGTAACAGATGAGTTTTCGTCTGAAACCCTGATACTTCGAAAGGGCTTGTCCAGTTTGTACACGAAGTGCATCCAGTTTTCGCTGTAACCCTCTCAACTTTTTAGCACATTCTATGTGGGTGAAATTATGATACCATGCCAAGTTTCAACCTTTTGAGATTTCATTTGTAGTGCTTTTCAATATCAGGGTCATTTAGTTCAAAATAAATCATTAAATGCATGAAAAATATCAAATGAAGTCAGGATAGGGGTTCAAAATCATGATGTGCCTTTGAATGGTGCATATTGAACTCAAAAAAAGCCTGGAGTTAAAATGTATTAAAAATTGAAATCCCTTTGTAAAAGATGAGTTTTCGTCCGAAACACTGATACTTCAAAAGGGATTGTCCTGTTTGTACACGAAGTGCATCCAATTTTTGCCGCAACCCTCTCAACTTTTGAGCACATGCTATGTGGGTGAAATTATGATACCATGCCAAGTTTCAAGCTTTTTAGAGTTTATTTGTAGTGCTTTTCAATTTCAGGGTCATTTAGCTCAAAATAAATCATTAAATCCATGAAAAATATCAAATGAAGTCAGAAGAGGGTTGAAAATTCATGTTGTGCCTTTGAATGGTGCATATTGAAATCAAAAAAGCCTGGAGTTAAAATGAGTTATTAAAAATTGAAATCCCTTTGTAACAGATGAGTTTTCGTTCGAAACCCTGATACTTCGAAAGGGATTGTCCAGTTTGTACACGAAGTGCATCCAGTTTTTGCCGCAACCCTCTCAACTTCTCAACACATGCTATGAAGGTGAAAATATGATACCATGCCAAGTTTCAAGCTTTTCAGAGTTCTTTTGTAGTGTTTTTCAATTTCAGGGTCATTTAGCTCAAAATAAATCATTAAATGCATGAAAAATATCAAATGAAGTCAGAAGAGGGTTGAAAATTCATGATGTGCCTTTGAATGGTGCATATTGAACTCACAAAAAGCATGGAGTTAAAATGAGTTATTAAAAATTGAAATCCCTTTGTAACAGATGAGTTTTCGTCCGAAACCCTGATACTTTGAAAGGGATTGTCCTGTTTGTACACGAAGTGCATCCAGTTTTTGCCTCAACCCTCTCAACTTTTTCATGCTATGTGGATGAAAGTATGATACCATGCCAAGTTTCAACCTTTTCAGAGTTCATTTGTAGTGCTTTTCAATTTCACGGTCATTTAGATCAAAATGAATCATTAAATGCATGAAAAATATCAAATGAAGTCAGGAGAGGGTTGAAAATTCATGATTTGCCTTTGAATGGTGCAT
Organism: Triticum dicoccoides; assembly: GCF_002162155.2. Lineage (NCBI taxonomy): Eukaryota > Viridiplantae > Streptophyta > Magnoliopsida > Poales > Poaceae > Triticum > Triticum dicoccoides. Next base: position 625,111,115 of record NC_041390.1, on the reverse strand, counting down.
ATTGAACTCACAAAAATCCTTCAGTTAAAATGAGTTATTAAAAATTGAAACCCTTTGTAACAGATGAGTTTTTGTCCGAAACCCTGATACTTCAAAAGGGATTGTCCAGTTTGTACACGAAGTGCATCCAGTTTTTGCCGTAAGCCTCTCAACTTTTTAGCACAAGCTATGTGGGTGAAATTATGATACCATGCCATGTTTCAACCTTTTCAGAGTTCATTTGTAGTGCTTTTCAATTTCAAGGTCATTTAGCTCAAAATAAATCATTAAATGCATGAAAAATATCAAATGAAGTCAGGAGAGGGTTGAAAATTCAAGATGTGCCTTTGAATGGTGCATATTGAACTCACAAAAAGCATGCAGTTAAAATGAGTTATAAAAAATGTAAATCCCTTTGTAACAGATTAGTTTTTGTCTGAAACCCTGATACTTCAAAAGGGATTGTCCAGTTTGTACACGAAGTGCATCCAGTTTTTGCCGCAACCCTCTCAACTTTTTAGCACATGCTATGTGGGTGAAATTATGATACCATCACAAGTTTAACCTTTTCAGAGTTCATTTATAGTGCTTTTCAATTTCTGGGTCATTTAGCTCAAAATAAATCATTAAATGCATGAAAAATATCAAATGAAGTTAGGAGAGGGTTGAAAATTCATGATGTGCCTTTGAATGGTGCACATTGAACTCAAAAAAAGCCTGGAGTTAAAATGAGTTATTAAAAATTGAAATCCCTTTGTAACAGATGAGTTTTCATTCAAAACCCTGATACATCGAAAGGGATTGTCCAGTTTGTACACGAAGTGCATCCAGTTTTTGCCGCAACCCTCTCAACTTCTTAACACATGCTATGTGGGTGAAATTATGATACCATGCCAAGTTTCCAGATTTTCATAGTTCTTTTGTAGTGTTTTTCAATTTCAGGGTCATTTAGCTCAAAATAAATCATTAAATGCATGAAAAATATCAAATGAAGTCAGAAGAGGGTTGAAAATTCATGATGTGCCTTTGAATGGTGCATATTGAACTCACAAAAAGCATGGAGTTAAAATGAGTTATTAAATATTGAAATCCCTTTGTAAGAGATGAGTTTTCGTCCGAAACCCTGATACTTTGAAAGGGATTGTCCTGTTTGTACAAGAAGTGCATCCAGTTTTTTCCTCCACCCTCTCAACTTTTTAGCACATGCTATGTGGGTGAAAGTATAACACCATGCCAAGTTTCAACCTTTTCAGAGTTCATTTGTAGTGCTTTTCAATTTCACAGTCAATTAGATCAAAATAAATCATTAAATGCATGACAAATATCAAATGAAGTCAGGAGAGGGTTGAAAATTCATGATGTGCCTTTGAATGGTGCATATTGAACTCACAAAAATCCTGGAGTTAAATTGAGGTATTAGAAATTGAAATCCCTTGTGTGAGTTCAATATGCACCATTCAAAGGCACATCATGATTTTTCAACCCTCTCCTGACTTCATTTGATATTTTTCATGCATTTAATGATTTACTGAAATTGAAAAGCACTACAAATGAACTCTGAAAAGGTTGAAACTTGGCATGGTATCATAATTTCACCCACATAGCATGTGCTAAAAAGTTGAGAGGGTTGCGGCCAAAACTGTATGCACCTCGTGTACAAAATGGACAATCCCTTTCGAAGTATCAGGGTTTCGGACGAAAACTCATCTGTTACATAGGGATTTCAATTTTTAATAACTCATTTTAACTCCAGGCTTTTTGTGAGTTCAATATGCATCATTTCAAGGCACATCATGAATTTGCAGCCCTCTCCTGACTTTATTTGATATTTTTCATTCATTTAATGATTTAATTTGAGCTAAATGACCCTGAAATTGAAAAGCAATACAAATGAACTCTGAAAAGGTTGAAACTTGGAATGGTATCATAATTTCACCCACATAGCATGTGCTAAAAAGTTGAGAGGGTGGCGGCAAAAACTGGATGCACTTCGTGTACGAAGTAGACAACCCCTTTCGAAGTATTAGGGTTTCGGACGAAAACTCATCTGTTACAAAGGGATTTCAATTTTTAATAACTCATTTTAACTCGAGGATTTTTGTGTGTTCAATATACACCATTCGAAGGCACATCATGAATTTTCAACCCTTTCCTGACTTCATTTGATATTTTTCATGCATTTAATGATTTATTTTGAGCTAAATGACCATGAAATTGAAAAGCACTACATATGAACTCTCAAAACGTTGAAACTTGGCATGGTATCATAATTTCACCCACATACTGGATGCACTTCGTGTACAAACTGGACAATCCCTTTCGAAGTATCAAGGTTTCGGACGAAAACTCATCTATTACAAAGGCATTTCAATTTTTAATAACTCATTTTAACTCCAGCCTTTTTCTGAGTTCAATATGCACCATTCAAAGGCACATCATGAATTTTCAACCCTCCCCACACTTCATTTGATATTTTTCATGCATTTAATGATTTATTTTGAGCTAAATGACCCTGAAATTAAAAAGCACTGCATATGAACTCTCAAAAGGATGAAACTTGGCATGGTATCATAATTTCACCCACATACGGGATGCACTTCGTGTACAAAATGGACAATCCCTTTCGAAGTATCAGGGGTTTGGACAAAAACTCATCTGTTACAAAGGGATTTCAATTTTTAATAACTCATTTTAACTCCAGGCTTTTTGTGAGTTCAATATGCACCATTCAAAGGCACATCATGAATTTTCAACCCACTCCAGACTTCATTTGATATTTTTCATGCATTTAATGATTTATTTTGAGCTAAATGACCCTGAAATTGAAAAGCACTACAAATGAACTTTGAAAAGGTTGAAACTTGGCATGGTATCATAATTTCACCCACATAGCATGTGCTAAAAAGTTGAGAGGGTTGCGGCAAAAACTGGATGCACTTCGTGTAGAAACTGGACAATCCCTTTCGAAGTATCAGGGTTTCGGACGAAAACTCATCTGTTACAAAGGGATTTCAATATTTAGTAACTCATTTTAACTCCAGGATTTCTGTGTGTTCAATATGCACCATTCAAAGGCACAACATGAATTTTTAACCCTCTCCTGACTTCATTTGATATTTTTTCATGCATTTAATGATTTATTTTGAGCTAAATGACCCTGAAATTGAAAAGCACTACAAATGAACTCTGAAAAGGGTCAAACTTGGAATGGTATCATAATTTCACCCACATAGCATGTGCTAAAAAGTTGAGAGGGTTGCGGCAAAAAGTGGATGCACTTCGTGTACGAAGTAGACAATCCCTTTTGAAGTATTAGGGTTTCGGATGAAAACTCATCTGTTACAAAGGGATTTCAATTTTTAATAACTCATTTTAACTCGAGGCTTTTTGTGAGTTCAATATACACCATTCAAAGGCACATCATGAATTTTCAACCCTTTCATGACTTCATTTGATATATTTCATGCATTTAATGATTTATTTTGAGCTAAATGACCCTGAAATTGAAAAGCACTACATATGAACTCTCAAAAGGTTGAAACTTGGCATGGTATCATAATTTCACCCACATACTGGATGCACTTCGTGTACAAACTGGACAATCCCTTTCGAAGTATCAAGGTTTCGGACGAAAACTCATCTATTACAAAGGCATTTCAATTTTTAATAACTCATTTTAACTCTAGCCTTTTTCTGAGTTCAATATGCACCATTCAAAGGCACATCATGAATTTGCAACCCTCTCCTGACTTCATTTGATATTTTTCATGCATTTAATGATTTATTTTGAGCTAAATGACCCTGAAATTGAAAAGCACTACAAATGAACTCTGAAAAGGTTGAAACTTGGCATGGTATCATAATTCCACCCACATTGCATGTGCTAAAAAGTTGAGTGGGTTGCGGCAAAAACTGGATGCACTTCGTGTACAAACTGGACAATCCCTTTCGAAGTATCAGGGTTTCAGACAAAAACTCATCTATTACAAAGGCATTTCAATTTTTAATAACCCATTTTAACTCCAGCCTTTTTCTGAGTTCAATATGCACCATTCAAAGGCACATCATGAATTTTCAACCCTCTCCACACTTCATTTGATATTTTTCATGCATTTAATGATTTATTTTGAGCTAAATGACCCTGGAATTGAAAAGCACTACGTATGAACTCTCAAAAGGTTGAAACTTGGCATGGTATCATAATTTCACCCACATACTGGATGCACTTCGTGTACAAAATGTACAATCCCTTTCGAAGTATCAGGGTTTCAGATGAAAACTCATCTGTTACAAAGGGATTTCAATTTTTAATATCTCATTTTAATTCCAGGCTTTTTGTGAGTTCAATATGCACCATTCAAAGGCACATCATGAATTTTCAACCCTCTCCAGACTTTATTTGGTATTTTTCATGCATTTAATGATTTATTTTGAGCTAAATGACCCTGAAATTGAAAAGCAGTACAAATGAACTCTGAAAAGGTTGAAACTTGGCATGGTATCATAATTTCACCCACATAGCATGTGCTAAAAAGTTGAGAGGGTTACGACAAAAACTGGATGCACTTCGTGTACAAACTGGACAATCCCTTTCGAAGTATCAGGGTTTCGGACGAAAACCCACCTGTTACAAAGGGATTTCAATTTTTAATAACTCATTTTAACTCCAGGATTTCTGTGAGTTTAATATGCACCATTCAAAGGCACATCATGAATTTTCAACCCTCTCCTGACTTCATTTGATATTTTTCATGCATTTAATGATTTATTTTGAGCTAAATGACCCAGAAATTAAAAAGCACTACAAATGAACTCTGAAAACTTTGAAACTTGGCATGGTATCATAATTTCACCCATATAGCATGTGCTAAAAAGTTTAGAGGGTTGCGGCTAAAACTGGATGCACTTCGTGTACAAAATGGACCATCCTTTTCGAAGTATCAGGGTTTCGGACGAAAACTCATCTGTTACAAAGGGATTTCAATTTTTAATAACTCATTTTTAACTCCAGGATTTCTGTGAGTTCAATATGCACCATTCAAAGGCACATCATGAATTTTCAAGCCTCTCCTGACTTCATTTGATATTTTTCATGCATTTAATGATTTATTTTGAGCTAAATGACCCTGAAATTGAAAAGCACTACAAATGAACTCTGAAAAGGTTGAAACTTGGCATGGTATCATAATTTCACCCACATAGCATGTGCTAAAAATTTGAGAGGGTTGCGGCAAAAACTGGATGCACTTCGTGTACAAAATGGACAATCCCTTTCGAAGTATCAGGGTTTCGGACGAAAACTCATTTATTACAAAGGGATTTCAAATTTTAATAAATCATTTTAACTCCAGGCTTTTTGTGAGTTCAATATGCACCATTCAAAGGCACATCATGAATTTTCAACCCTCTCCAGACTTTATTTGATATTTTTCATGCATTTAATGATTTATTTTGAGCTAAATGACCCAGAAATTGAAAAGCACTACAAATGAACTCTGAAAAGGTTGAAACATGGCAAGGTATCATAATTTCACCCACATAGCATGTGCTAAAAAGTTGAGAGGGTTGCGGCAAAAACTGATGCACTTCGTGTACAAAATGGACAATCCCTTTCGAAGTATCAGGGTTTCGGACGAAAACTCATCTGTTACAAAGGTATTTCAATTTTTAATAAATCATTTTAACTCCAGGCTTTTTGTGAGTTCAATATGCACCATTCAAAGGCACATCATGAATTTTCAAGCCTCTCCTGACTTCATTTGATATTTTTCATGCATTTAATGATTTATTTTGAGCTAAATGACCCTGAAATTGAAAAGCACTACAAATGAACTCTGAAAAGGTTGAAACTTGGCATGGTATCATAATTTCACCCACATAGCATGTGCTAAAAATTTGAGAGGGTTGCGGCAAAAACTGGATGCACTTCGTGTA
>NC_041390.1:625087903-625105020 GCF_002162155.2 Triticum dicoccoides | reverse complement strand
ATGCACCATTCAAAGGCACATCATGAATTTTCAACCCTCTCCAGACTTTATTTGATATTTTTCATGCATTTAATGATTTATTTTGAGCTAAATGACCCTGAAATTGAAAAGCACTACAAATGAACTCTGAAAAGGTTGAAACTTGGCATGGTATCATAATTTCACCCACATAGCATGTGCTAAAAAGTTGAGAGGGTTGCGGCAAAAACTGGATACACTTCGTGTACAAAATGGACAATCCCCTTCGAAGTATCAGGGTTTCGGACGAAAACTCATCTGTTACAAAGGTATTTCAATTTTTAATAAATCATTTTAACTCCAGGCTTTTTGTGAGTTCAATATGCACCATTCAAAGGCACATCATGAATTTTCAACCGTCTCAAGACTTTATTTGATATTTTTCATGCATTTAATGATTTATTTTGAGCTAAATGACCCTGAAATTGAAAAGCACTACAAATGAACTCTGAAAAGGTTGAAACTTGGCATGGTATCATAATTTCACCCACATAGCATGTGCTAAAAAGTTGAGAGGGTTGCGGCAAAAACTGGATGCACTTCGTGTACAAAATGGACAATCCCTTTCGAAGTATCAGGGTTTCGGACGAAAACTCATCTGTTACAAAGGGATTTCAATTTTTAATAACTCATTTTAACTCCAGGCTTTTTGTGAGTTCAATATGCATCATTCAAAGGCACATCATGAATTTTTAACCCTTTCCTAACTTCATTTGATATTTTTCATGCATTTAATGATTTATTTTGAGCTAAATGACCCTGAAATTAAAAAGCACTACAAATGAACTCTGAAAACTTTGAATCTTGGCATTGTATCATAATTTCACCCATATAGCATGTGCTAAAAAGTTTAGAGGGTTGCGGCTAAAACTGGATGCACTTCGTGTACAAAATGGACAATCCCTTTCGAAGTATGAGGGTTTCGGACGAAAACTCATCTGTTACAAAGGGATTTTCAATTTTTAATAACTCATTTTAACTCCAGGCTTTTTGTGAGTTCAATATGCATCATTCAAAGGCACATCATGAATTTTTAACCCTTTCCTGACTTCCTTTGATATTTTTCATGCATTTAATGATTTATTTTGTGCTAAATGACCCTGAAACTCTGAAAAGGGTTCAACTTGGCATGGTATCACGACAATCGGCCATGTAGTCAAGATCGAGGCCCATGAACTTGTGTTTCTTCTCTTGAAGCCATTCCTCGGACATGGAAAGAAAACCCTCGACTTTGGCGCTGTCGTTCGTGTAGATGACATGGACATAGGTCGTAGCGTTGTTGCATGTATGATCTCGTGCGCGCGGAATAAGGCCAACTCCAGCGCGTGACCCCATCCGGACATCCTTTTGGCCCGGATTTTGTCCATTTGGGGCGGCAACGGGGCGGCCCATGTCCGGATAGGGCCGTGGCCTGATCGGTGTGCCCAACGCACGACCACACCCCAAATCATGTCCGGGGTGGACATGCACAAAAACAATTCAAAATATTCAAACCAAAATGCAAAAACAATCAAACGGACGCACAAACATAATATTTAAGCATAATTAAACATTAAAAGCCCCACAGTAGTTGATACTAATTTAATTAAACATAAAAATAGATAAAATGGGCCGCCGCCCCGTGCTGATAAAAAAACAGATAAAATTATCAAAGTTATTTTTGTTAAAAACTTTAATAGCTTTTTTGTTAAGAACTTTTAATATGCAAAAAATAACATAAAAATAGCAAAAAGTAGAAATAGATGCGCTTATAGAGAAAATTCAACCTAAATTCGTATTGAATTTCACTATGATTTCAGGTCGAATTTCCTATATAAAGGGCATCTATTTTCACTCAACAAGGCAGAGAGGGGCGGGCTTATAAACCGATGCGAGGGCCCCTCCCTTGGCGAGGTGGGACAAACTCTCACCATATATAGTCTCATGGTCGTGCGACCAGTGTGCTCGGCGGATGACAGGTGGGGCCGCCCGCGCATGGGCCCCAGTCTGACTAAAAGCCTGCCACGACCCCATTAGTACCGGTTCGTGACACGAACCGGTACTAAAGTTCCTCACGACCCGGTACTAGAGGTCGCCCTGCTCCTAGCCGTTGGAGCCGGCATGAACTGGGACTTATAGATCCTTTACAACCGGCTCATAACTGGTCTGGTACAAAAGTGTAAAACGAAAGGTCTGTTTTCTACTAGTGATCAGGCCCCGGTGTCTTCGTCGGGAATATTTGAAACATCACAGTTTTAACTTCCTTCTCAGAGTACGGGCAACTGAGACTTTCGTTCATAGCACTGGTCACCTTACAAGGAACATGTGACAAAACCTCTTCAATGCCTGTTACACCAGATGATGTGTATAAGTCCTCATAAAAGGATGAGACCATCTGCTCAATTTGCTGCTGGTCCTCACACACTGTGCCATCCGCACTAACTAATCTATGGATCCCATTTTTCTTCCGCCGAATGGATGCTTTTTGATGAAAAAAAAATGGGTATTCCTATCGCCCTCAGCGAGCCACTGAATCGGTGCTCTTTGACGCCACATCACCTCCTCTCTAAACCGCAGCTCAATAATCCGTTGTTCAATTTTAAGCTCCTCATATGATGGTCCAACTCTATCTTGTACTCCCCTTAATTCAATCAGCCTCTTCCTTAGAGTTCTCAATTCAGCTCGAACAGCCCCAAAGGTGCTCGTGCTCCAGTTAAGAATAGAGCTAGCCATCTCTTTCAACTTATCCTTCAGTTGACGAACTTAGCCTGCTCTGGACTTGCCCCATGCTTCATCGACCAGCCTCTAGAAGTCCTCGTGCCTTTCCCACATCAGCTCGTACCGGAAGGACTTCATGTTCCCTATCCTCTGATTCCGAGCTTCCATTGTATTCATGAGTAAGATTGGAGAGTGGTCCGATTTAACCGCACTAAGGTGACACACGACTGCGAGTGGATACAAAGCACTCCAGTCAGCCGTGGCTAGCACACGGTCTAAACGTACCCGGCAGTACTCCCCATTCTGAATTTTTCGTTCGAAGGTCCAGTCCAAACCCTTGTAGCCAAGATCGCTTAGTTGGCAGACATCCACCGCTTCTCTAAAGGCATTTATCTGACTCATATCTCGCTCATTTGGGCCAAACTGCTCTTCACGCCTCAACACCTCGTTGAAATCGCCAATGCAAAGCTATGGGAGATCACTATCTACTTTTAAAAATCTCATAATGTCCCATGTTTTATACCTCATGCTCCTATTCGCATCGCCATACCAACAGGTCAATCTCCACGGATCCCTCCCTGCCTCCATCACTGTCATGTCTATATGATATTTTGAAAATTTTCTCAGTTTCAAGTGAAACGGCTTCTTCCAGAAAATGCAAAGCCCACCACTACGTCCACTGCTACCCACACCATATGCATCATCAAAACCTAGTGTTCTCACCAGTCCTTCCGTGCAATACTTTGCGATTTGTGTCTCCACAACACAGAGAATCGCCGGCGCACTCTCCCGCGCAAGGTCGCGCAGCTCATGAACTGTCGCAGGGTCGCCCAACCCACGACAGTTCCAGCATAAAATAGCCATTAGGCCCGGCGGTCCTCCACAAGGGAGGCTGCCGATTTTGCCAAGTCATTTGTGACGTCCTGCTTTGTTGCACTCTGATTCTTTGGTTCCAATGAAGAGGTCCCTTGCTTCTGTTTATTCCTATCATGTGGCTTCACGTACTGGGGTGGAGGAGGTGGTATCCCTTTTCCTGACAGCTGAATGTAAATAACCAAGGGTAGCTGCACATTATCTCCACTAGCATTATCCATTGCAATCACTAAGCACTTGCCCAGAATTGAATCATTCTCAGTCATATCAATATCTAACAATTCGCCAGGATCAAAGGTGAAAATAACAATAGGATGTATCACTTGCAACTTGAACACCTCCCACTGCCTTCTTGCACGTCTGATGTCCGGCAACAACAGTTTACTATCGTGATAAGTGCTCAGATCATGAAAATCCCATCCCATACATCCCATCAGCAAAGATGTTTTGGACTTCATACACAAATCAGGAACAAACTTTAACAAACTCGCATCCAAACCATGTACTGAATCTTTTAAATTGCTGCACCCTTCATCAAACACCTTGACTTCAGTTAGGGGTTCGTCAACGCGTGCAGCAACTGATTCCCAATCGAAGGCAGCCGCTGGGTGATGAGATGCTGACCCCGGTGGCACAACACCAACGCACCCCTGCTGCAGGGATTGCTCCTTGGCGACAACACCCGGACCGCCAGATTTGCAAAAAGGGGCCACTCTGGCCCGCATAACCTGCAGGCATCTCTCCGGATCGTGCGAGCTGCGGACGATATGCAGCGACCGATTCCTTAAGTCTTGCAGGAGCGTCGAGTCCAGACCAAGGCTCCCAATCGCCATCAGCGAGAAGCCGAGAAGATCACTGGGAGCAGCGAGGGCGCCCAGAAGAACACGTCTGGCCGGCCTGGAGACACCGACCCTGTCCGAGACGAAGCAACTAGCAAAGGGATTGGTCCGTCAAGAGAAACAGGACCAAGGAGTGGAGGGGGGCGTGGGAAGGAGGGGGCACTAAGGATCTAAGGCTGAATCTGGGAGGAAGATGAGATCTGGAAGGAAGAAGCTAGGAACAGGGGAAGGGATTGGCAAATCGCCAAATCCGATAATCGTGGTTAATAACTCCGTTCGGGCGGCTTATAACTTCGGCGGTTTACTGAATAAATATGTTGACTCACCTTTCAACCTTAGTCGTATGCTGCTAGCTTGTCATGAACATAGGTAACCCACCATTTAAGCTTCTGTATTTCTTGTCCATATTTTGGGGACTCACTATGATGAAAATCATCACCTGCAACTGGGTCACACTAGTAGAAAAATGTCCATTTGTCCCGGTTCATAAGGCCCTTCTGTCCCGATTCTGGACCCGGGACTAAAGGGTCGGGACTAAAGCCCATGACCTTTAGTCCCGGTTCACTTACGAACCAGGACAGATGGGTCTCCACGTGGCCGCCGGCTGGAGCGGGGTTGGAGACAACCGGGACTAAAGGTGGAGGCTAGCTGAAGGAATTTTTTCGAAAAAAAAATTTGAATTTTTTTTCATTTTTGAATCTTTGAATTATTTGACAATTTAATCTCTAATCACCCCTCCTAACTGCTTCAGAATTTAATCTCTAATCTCTAATCAGCACTCATTCCAAATCATCTAACTTCCCGGCCGGTCGCCCATCCTATCATCTAACTTCCCGGCCGGTCACCCAGGTTCTATCTCCCATAGTTTCCAAGTCTGCACTTGTTGTTTTCCTGACAATACTAAGCTATCAAGCATGTTAACCCTTAGGTCTTGATGTCACATGATTTAATTTTTTGAATTCCAAACAATTATTAAAATAAACAATAATGATTAATTTAAAAACTCAAAAATACTTTTTAAAAAGGAAAAAAATATTTAAAAAAATCAAAAATCCCAAAAAAATCAAAAAATCCAAAATAATACAAAAAGTTAAAAATAAAATAAATAATAATAATATTCAATTACAATGAAAATAAAATACGTATTATTATTATTATGCCATTTATTCATTTAATATCTTTAAATATGTAAATCAAAATTTGACAAATAATATATCCATTATTCAGAAAAATGTGACCATGATGTCACACGCTTCACCGTTTGAGTTTGACATTATTATTCTAAAAAAAATTCATATAGAAGCTAATTAAAACAGAAAGATTTCAATAGAAGCTAATTAAAATTGAAAGATTTCATATACAAGCCAAATTTCATATTGAAACAAACTAATATAATTCATAATATTTATTACAGAAGATTGAAGAAGCGTCTAATCTAACGACTAGAGCTACTCGATCTTCTGCTTCTTGGCGGAGGTCCCGGCGCCATCATCTCGTCGCTGGGCGCCGCCCGCTTGGCGGCCTCCTCCGCAGCGACTCTCGCCTCCACACACGCCGTCATCTCGGCCCTCTTCTTCTCCTTCTTCTTGGCCCTCGCCTTGGCCAGGTTCGCCGCGGACTTCTCCGCACGTGCCTCACGGCGAAGTTCCCGTGCCTCCAGCCGTTCCAGCGCCTCCAGCCATTTCAGCGGGCTGTCGTGGGCGGGCGGCGGGCTGTCGTCGTCAGCGGGCGGCGGGCTGTCATCGCCGGCGCGCGATCGTCGCCCGCGGTGAGCTCGAGGGCGCGGCTTCGGAGGCGGGTCGTCGCACTCCCAAAAGTTGCGCCTTTCGGGGTGGTTGTCCTCGTCCGACGGGGTGTCGGAGTCGGCCGGCCACCGCAGCGGCGACCCCGACATGGCGGCGAGAAGCTCGTACGTCGGCCGCACGTACGCGAGAGGGGAGAGGGGATCAAGAGATGATGTGTGCGCTGTTTTGGCACAGGAGGAGCGACTCTCTTTTATAGGCACAGGAGGAGGAGGCGAGCAGGCCAGCGACGGGAGGCGAGCAGGCAGCGATCGGAGCAACACATTCATACGAAGAAAACCGCCTCGGGACGAAGCGCATTCATGCGCGCGGGACGAAGAGCGATGGCATTGATTTGAAATTTATTTAGTCCCGGTTGGTATCTCCAACCGGGACTAAAGAGACCTTTAGTCCCGGTTGGAGATACCAACCGGGACTAAAGGGGCTGGCATACTTTAGTCCCGGTTGGTATCTTCAACCGGGACTAAATGTCCCATTCGAACCGGGGCTGATGCCTGCGCCTCACGAACCGGGACTGATGCCCCCTTTGGTCCTGGTTCGTGGGTGAACCGGGATTAATGCCCTTACCCGGCTATGACCAAAGCCCTGTTTTCTACTAGTGTCAGCTCCCAAGTCTCTGAACTTTTCTTGAATGATTATAAGGAGCAACGGTTTTTGTCTGCTCAAGAAGATGCCACTTGTCGAGTCCGTATGGGAGAGCGTGTTCCCCAACCGCGCGGGGGAGAGGTCATAGTATTTGTAGACCATCTTCTCAAGGGCTTCTCTTCCCCCGGGTCAAAATTCTTCCGAGACGTCTTGCATTTCTACAACCTTCACCCTCAAAACCTTGGCCCAAATTCCATATCCAACTTGTGCCAATTTCAAGTCCATTGTGAGGCCTGTCTGCAAATAGAGGCCACCGTCCCTATCTTCAGAGAGTTTTTCTACATCAACTGCCAAACGCAGTGCGCCGATGACCCTAGCCTGGAACTTGGCAGTGTTTCAATTCAAAGACGAAGAGACGTTGCCTTCCCTCCAGCTCTTGTGCCGAGTCATCCAAAAGGCTGAAACAAGACTTGGTTCTACTGCAAGAACATAGCTCTGGCTAATGAGAACCCTCTACCGGGTTATAGACCAGACCGCCTTGCCACCACGATTGAGTATCCTGGCTGGGCTCCTGCAGAAGAGCATGCGCAAGTGGCCCATATATATCCAAAGCTAAGAGCTCTGCTGGCCAATGGTCTGACTGGGGTCGACTTGACCCGGTGCTGGGTTAGCTGGAGGATCTTGCCCTTGAGTCGGCGAGGCGGCTTAATGTGCACCTACTCCAGCGAGTCAACTGATGCACAACGATTCAGCTCTGTCGACTTATCAACCGGAGAAATCAATACAATTGTGAAGACGCTGCTTGGGGAGCCCCAGGACATCTGCAATAAGACAGGGCTGAAATCATTCTGTGCCACTAACCCAGCATAGTAAGTATCCTTGTAGTCACTTATCCTGGTTATCCACTTTGGACTTAAACTTACTGGTTCAAAAACTGTGCAGGCCAACTCTGCATTCTAGAATAGGAAGATGAAAAAGAAAGTGCCAGCCACCAAGCCTAAAGCTACACCGGCTCGAAACAAGACTAAGCTAGTAGTTGAGGCTGAGACAGCTGCTAGGGACGAGTGACCAGCAGCTGATGACAAGTCGGAGGTAGACCCTAACTCCCTTGGGCGTTTTTGTTTATATATATATATTGAATTTGCCGACGCTTCTTACTTCCAGGAGGATGCTGATACGAGTCGGGCTGATAATATTGAGGTAATTTCCATCTCCTGCGACTCAAACATCATTGTTCCCAAAAAGCCGAGAAGAGCTGTGAGGAAGGTGCCGTTTTCTCATCCACTTGCTTACTTAGACCCAACATTTCCTTTAAAGAAATCGTAACATGCCGGCTCATCAAGGCGTCAGATGCGGAGTGGCTCGGGAGAACTTATGGGCGGCTTAGCTGATGCCCCCATCACCCGAAAACGTCGGAATGAGGTGCCTCATAGCCCAACTCCTTCTCATCCCCGAGCAAGCCTGTTTAAACAACCTCTTAACCCGTCTGATTCAGATTATTAGGAGTCGCCACCGTCGTCTGGTGACTCATCTGCCACTCAGCTGCCACCCATGGTCATCAAACAGGGGTAAGTGTTCTTCAATGAGTCGTGCTTTATTATACTTATTTGTATTGCTTATCTGACTCTGCTTGTGCATCCGCAGGGCCAAGGCCAAGAAGAGGAAGACTGGCGAGTCGTCCCAGATCAGAGAATCCAGAGCTGGCGATCCCCGAAGGCCAACACGAGATGGCCAAGGACCAGGCGGAGGAAAACAAATGAGCCGCCGCAATAGAATGAGCCGCCACCGACTGAAGAGGTAGATGCTCAAGCCAGTGCGACAGATGAGGTGGGGGATATCAACCGGCCGAGTCCTGTGCATGAATCGGGCCCAATGAAGGCGGCTGAAGAAGTGGAGTTAACGTCTCCCCAAGCCGTCGACGAAGTCACCATCACAGGAGCATCTTTCAAGACTCCAGAGCCGTCGACCACTTTGGCCAAGCTTGCAACAAAAGATGAGCCGGTGGCGACTGAGAAGGGCAAGGCAAAGCTGGAACTCCCAAACATGGAAGTGCTCATTGCGGTAGAACTTCATGAGGCCTATCTGACCCGGCCGTCTACAAGCCGGGACATGGAAGCCAATATGGTGAACATGCTGAAGAGAAAATATGAGGTAAGACCCCGTCTCTATTCCATACTGCATATGTCTTGTATAGCCACCAAGTCTTAGACATGATAAAGCATGATTCTGTGTATGACATTAAGTAGGATAAACTTTGTTGTTGAATAGTAGCCCCTAAGGATCGGGTTGTCAAGCATATAACAGGCTGGTTCTTTGATAAATAAGAGTGTCGAACTGAATGAGGAGCTAAAGGTAGGATTAATAAACCCATCAAGTTCTATCGAGCACCGATACAACTCCACGTGCACTTGTCGTTCGCTTTACCCAGAATAGGTATGAAACTATTTTGTTGGTGCGATAAGATAGTTTGCAAGAATAAAACTAGAAGTACTTTGCTAGAATAAAACTAAGAATAAATTGCAAGATAAGAAAAGCTAGTAGTAAAGTAGAATGCTTTTGTAACACAAGAGAAAGATTTGTCCAAAGGCAATTGATAACTCGATCGGTAATCCTTGTTGCAATTCTACATGAGGGAGAGGCATGAGCTAACAAACTTTCTCTACTTGTATCATGTATGCACTTATGATTGGACTTCTAACAAGCATCCACAACTACCAAAGATCATTAAGGTAAAACCCAACCATAGCATTAAGTATAAAGTCCCCTTTATCCCATACGCAACAACCCCCTTACTCGGGTGTAAGCTTCTGTCACTCTAGCCACCCACCATAAGCGAATCATGAAAGTATTGCAACACCATACAGGGGGATCCCTCACGCTTGCGTGACACGGAGAGAACCATAGGATAGCACCAATAATAAAACATACAACTCAAACCAATCACGATCATCAATCAACCCATAGGACAAAACAGATCTACTCAAACATCATAGGATAGCCATACATCATTTGGAAATAATATATAGCATGAAGCACCATGTTTAAGTAGAGATTACAGCGGGGAGAAGAGGTGTTGTTGTTGGTGTTGACGGTATCAAGGTTGTTGATGTAGATCGCCGTCACGATCGTTCCCCTGGCGCCAATCCAGCGCCACCGAAAGAGAGGGGGAGAGAGCCCCCCTTCTTCTCCTTCTTCCATGGCCTCCCACCTAGATGGGAGGATGGTTCTCCCTCTGGTCCTTGGCCTCCATGGCAGCGGAGGGGCGAGAGCCCCCTCCAAGATTGGATATGTCTCTCTGTTCTCTTTTGTTTCGCGTTCCTCTTTTCTGACCTTTCACCGTTTCTTTTATAATCGGAGATCCGTAACTCCGATTGCCCTGAGATTTTAACATGATTTTTTTTCCGGATATAAGCTTCCTTGCACCCGAAGGAGACCCCCAACCGACTCATAGTGTGGCCACATGGTGCAACGGCGCTCCCCGGGGGCCGCGCCCAGGTGCCATGTGGACACCGTGGGTTGCCTTTTGACTTGATTCCACCTCCAACAATTCACATATATTCCAAAAAAATTCTCCAAAAAAATTCATTAAATTTAGACTTCGTTTGATATGAGTATTCTATGAAACAAAAAACATGCAGAAAACAGGAACTGGCACTGGGAACTGGATCAATAGGTTAGTCCCAGAAATAATATAAAAAGTTGCCAAAAGTATATGAAAGTTGTATAATATTGGCATGAAACAATAAAAAATTATAGATACGACGGAGATGTGTCAGCATCCCCAAGTTTAATTCATGCTCGTCCTCGAGTAGATAAATGATAAAAAAGATTTTTTTTTGATGTGGAATGCTACCTAGCAAAAACTTGAACATATGTCTAGTCATGGCATGAATATTAAGATACGAGTAATTCAAATTAATAGTCTATAGTTTGACGTACAGACATCAATACTCGGGCATCCCAACAAACAATCATGCTTTTCAAAATATCAATGATAATGAAAGTTATCCCTATAAAATCATATATCCCTATCATGCTCGGTCTTCTTAACATAAAATACTTTATCATGAACAACCCATGTTTTAGCCAAGCAATTGGTTCATACTTCTAACGCGCTTCAGCATTTTCAACTCTCACGCAATACATGAGCGCAAGCCATGGATATAGCACTAGGTGGAGTAGAAGGCGGTGGTAGGTATCAATTAATGAAAAAGGAGAAGTAGAAAGTCTCGTATCAACTCGGCGGATCAACGGGCTATGGAGATTCCCATCAATCGATATCAATGCGAGGAGTAGGGATTGCCATGCAACGGATGCACTAAGAGATATAAGTGTATGAAAGCTCAAAATAAAACTAAGTGGGTGTGCATCCAACTTACTTGCTCATGAAGACCTTGGGCATTTGAGGAAGCCCATCATCGTAATATACAAGCCAAGTTCTATAATGAAAATTTCCCACCGGTATATGAAAGCAACAACATAGGAGACTCTCTATATGAAAAACATGGTGCTACTTTGAAGCACAAGTGTGGTAAAGGATAGTAACATTGCCCCTTTTCTCTTTTTATTTTGCTTTTTTTATTTTTTTATTTTCTTTTTTTCTTTCTTTCTTTTTTCCTTTTTTTCTTTTTTTCTCTTTTGTCTAGAGTCTCATCCCGACTTGTGGGGAAATCATAGTCTCCATCATCCTTTCCTTACTGGTACATGCTCTAATAATGATCATCACACTTTTATTCACTTGCAACTCAATATTACAACTCGATAAAAACTATACAAGATGACTCTATATGAGTGCCTCTAGCAATGTGCTAGGATGTGCAATGATCTAGCATAGCAAAGATATCAAAAAACAGACAAGCCATGAAAATATCGTGCTAGCTATCTTACGATCATGCAAAGCAATATGAAAATGAATGCTTAAATCATGTATATGATGGAAGTTGCATGGCAATATATCTCAGAATGGCTATGGAAATGGCATAATAGGTAGGTATGGTGGCTGTTTTGAGGATGAGGCTTATGTGTGATTGAGCGTATCATATCATGGGATTTGGATGCACCGGCAAATTTTGCGCCAACTCTCGAGGTGAGATAGGGAAGAGCACAGTACCGAAGAGGCTAGCAAACTATGGAAAGATAGGAGTGCGTATAATTCATGGACCGACATTAGTCATAAAGAACTCACATACTTATTGCAAAAGTCTACTTAGCCCTCGAAGCAAAGTACTACTACGCATGCCCCTAGGGGGGAAGTTGGTAGGAGTTAACCATCGCGTGCCCCTGACCGCCACACAAAGGAGACAATCAAAAATAAATCATGCTCCAACTTCATAGCATAACGACAGACCATATGTGCATGCTTCGGGAATCACAAACCTTAACACGAATATTCTTACTAAACACAATCATTCACTAGTACCTCCTATATATTACCATCTCCATATTGCAAAACTATTGCAAGGAATCAAGCATATCATATTTAGTGATCTACAAGCTTTATGTAGGATTTGTGACTAACCATGTGAATGACAAATTCCTATTGACTCTCTAAACAGGTATAAGTGAAGCAAGAGAGTTTAATTCTTCCTACAAAAGATCACACTCTAACAAATATAAGTGAAGCAAAAGAGCATTCTACAAATACGGTTTTATGTGAAGAGAAACAGACATCCAAACTTCAAATGATATAAGTGAAGCACATGAAGCCTTCTATAAAGTCATACTCGAAAGATATACGTGAAGTGCAAAGAGCATTCTATAAATCAACCAATGACTATATCATACCAGCATGGTGCATAATTAAAATAAAAAAATAAAAAAGCACACAACGCTCCAAGTAAAAGACATATCATGTGACTATAAATATAGCTCCGAGTAAAATTACCGATAGATTGTAGACGAAAGAGGGGATGTGTCGTGGATAAACACGATCACCTATGGGGCCCCTCGGCCCCTTTGTGGTTCAACATGGAGGATGTCACGTTGCACAAAGAGCGTAAGCCGTGGAGCAACACAATGGCGATGACACGGGCAATTTTTACCCAGGTTCGGGCCGCTGTGAAGCGTAAAACCCTACTTCAACTTTGGTGGATTGAGTGGAAGAAAGGCCACGGGCGCGGCGCCCTGGTCCCCGGCAAGGCGGCCTCAGGAGTGCAGCTACATGCGTACAAGTGTGTATGGGTTCGAAGTGGCCGTATCCTTTCCTAGGTTGCCTTGGACCTCCTTTTATAGTCCAAGGGGTGACCACAATGGCAAAATAGACATTATGCTGTGATTAGATAGCAAACAGTGCTATCATACCTAACTCTGGTAGTTAGGACAAAGTGCATTCAATGCACTGCTATGTGTCCTGCTGTGGACGTAGCCCGGCAAGCCTGCTGCGCTGCTGAAGCCAGCTTTTGCTTACTGTCTTGACACATTTCGGGAAGTGTGTCAAAAGGGGGTGTGATCTGTCTTCCATCTGGCCGCCACGCGGCCAGCGGCGGCTACTCAGCCACTTGGGGGCTCGACACCGCACTGATAAGTGACTTGCGTCTCTATTTGGTGGAGCGGTGGCTCCTTGGTGGGGATCTTGGGTTGAATCGCCCCGACAAGCCTGCCGGGGTTTGTCTTGGACTTGTTCCAGGGGGCGGTCTCGACCCGACCAGGCTCTCCTGCCCGGCAAGGGAGACTTCCTCTGGGCACCTTTTGCAAACTTGGTATTCTTGATGCGTTCCTTGATTTCCAGAAGAGTGGCTCTTCTGGCTTGGTCTTGGAATGCAGACTGTCGTTGGAGATGAGATCTCGGGTTCATCTATGCATAAGTCTGGTTAACAAACGCAAGTGTTTGTTGCATCGACAGAAGCCCCCGGGCCTGGCTCATACGTGCTGTCGAGCATCATTGGGGCAGACCCCAATAATGCACAGGCGAACACCACAGCCATGCCATGGAGGAATCCTTCTTCCTTGATATCTTCTTTGCTTCCTCGTCAACCTCGAACTTGGATAAGTTCTTGGCCTTCCAGGGGGTCGTGTGGTGCCAAACGTGGTAGGGCCGCCTCTGTAATGGCTCGTGAATGGCCTTTATTCATGGGCTGGTAACTGCAATTTCATGCCTCCCACTACGCCTGCTTCTCCCACCACGTACGCCGCATGCATGGCGCGGGGTAGGTAACGGAGGTGCAGGATGTGGAAAGGTGTGCCATGGAAGAAACCCATGTGCCCTGGATTGGCGCAGGGAGGGCGGCCAATGATTCCAGCCGCTGTCAATGGCATTGACGAGCCGGATTCGAAGGAGCCCTTCTAGATGAGGTGGAGAACCAGCCCCCAGCCCCCTGCGCTCGGCTCTAAAAGGGGAGCACGAGGGGGACACTACTAGGGAAAACCTTACCAGTAGCGCTGGTTTTTGAGCTACCAGTAGCGCGGGCGCCCGCGCTACTGCTATGGCGCTACATCTATTTTCTAGCAGTAGCGCTTGTTTAGGCCAGTGCTACTGGTATGTTCATATACTAGTAGCACGCCTCTAGAAAGCGCTACTGGTAAATGAGCGATGCTGGTAATATTTTGGCCCGTGCCACTACTAAAATTTATGGGTTTTTTCGCATTTTGGAATTGTACATGTTTAAACAGATATATCTTTAATACAATAACAACTCATCATGAACTAGTCTGTTTAAATAGCATATTCATTACCACTAGTCATCACCACCAAACAAATCATCATGATCAACTTATCATCATAATACATAACAACTCCTCATGATCGTCAATGAGACATCATATAACTAGTTGGTCACTAGTCATAATCACAACTCCTCATCATCATCATCAACTCTAACACATTGTAGCGCATAATAACACATTCTACCTTGGACCTACTCCTCTCATAGGACCTACTCTACCCTCACTTAGGTAAAATATCATAAAACAAGATAGGCCTTGACTCTCCATTAAGGAGAATGGACTCTCCATAATGAAGAACGGAGATCATCCTGTCTCCAAGTCTTGGCCTATGCACAATGTTGCTTCCAAGTAGCTCTCTACGATGGTTGAAACATTTTTTTCCAATATTTTATTATCATGGCTTCCTCGCTTTTAGAAATCTGGTATGGACAGGAGTGATGTGGATACTACAGCTGACCTGGCCGTGGTGGCCGTAAGTTCATAACATCAACGCGACCTCTCGGCAATATCAGATGAGGCACACAATCCATCGGGATTTTCTGTTCAAAAACATAGTAATAACTTTGTAGTTAGCAATGTAGTTTAGTTTTAGAAGAATTTATGCAAAAGATGCATGGATGTCGTAATAGTAGAAAATCTTACCGTGCTATCTCCATTGATGTTACCGTAGCACACCGCGTGCACTAGTGGCACATATTGACCATAATTTTGAGGAATTCGATAATAGCTATTTTAATTCTGAAGATCAGTAAAAATGCGATAAGACCATCTTTCTCCTTATAAGTTAATTGTGCTTCATCATTGTAGTTGTAGGTTCTGTCTACCATCTTCCATACATTTTTTGAAGAATGAAAGTAAGCTGTCAACTATTTTGAAATAAACAATATAAATTACTTAATAAATATGTTTGAGAAACTCACATAGCGGTAGAACTGGAAGCGTGTCAACAAGGACCCAAATGGTCATATTCTTTTCGTCGATGTCAGGATCACCAAGATCGAAGGTGAGAAGCATACCCTCATGAAAATCATACACCTTGCAAACTGCTTCCCAATTCAGGCAACCAATATTGGATGAGTTCATAGAATTTTATAGATTTACATGAAAATCATAACCATGATGGGTCCTTAGGTGAATTATCTTTGTCTCCATGCTTTCATGATCTTCAAAACCCATCTTCTCCAAGACATAGCGTCTTGCATGGCATGGGATAAGCTAGTCGAATTGTAAAAGACGGAAATTACACGTTGAAGAAGCAGAGAAGTCGTGCAAAAAATAACAAAAAGCACTTGTCGTTGTTGCGTACCGTTTCAACATCGAAGGTCTCCTAGAGCTTGTTGCTGAAGCGCCGACCTTCTACCAGATGAGGCCTGTCGCACAGATCGCGCTCATCTTCGCAGTACTCGCACATAGAGAAATTCCCTTTCATCACCAGACATTTCCTATATGTTCATAGTTGAAAC
This sequence comes from Triticum dicoccoides, assembly GCF_002162155.2. Taxonomy (NCBI): domain Eukaryota; kingdom Viridiplantae; phylum Streptophyta; class Magnoliopsida; order Poales; family Poaceae; genus Triticum; species Triticum dicoccoides. The sequence continues at coordinate 625,089,081 of NC_041390.1, read as the reverse complement.
AGACATGCATTCAATAAGCAAAACTAAATCATAATAGAGATAAAACAAATTACTCAATTCAAATTAGCATGCATTCAATAAGCAAAACTAAAATCATAATAGAGATAAAACAAAGTACTCCATTCAAATTAGCATGCATTCAATAAGCAAAACTAAATCATAATAGAGATAAAACAAATTACTCCATTCAAATTAGCATGCATTCAATAAGCAAATAACTAATAGGTAATTAATAATCCATCATCGAATACATATATAGTAGTTTGTAGCAAAGATCATCATATAATATCACTAATACATCTCGAATAATAGTTAATTAATAATGTCCTATCAAATGCATCTCATGTAATAGCTCCTCTAGGTTCAGTGGGCCGTGGGCGGTGGACACCCAAAGAGAAGGAACCATCACAGGATCATAGCTCCGGTGAGATCCCTGAAGAATCTGCCAGGTATTGGAGAATCTGCCCTCCGCCAACGCAACCATGTAGTGATGGACGTGCATGTCCTCCTCCATGACATGGTGTTGTACCACCTGCACGGGGGACTCAAGCCTCTGCACCGATGCAGGCCCACGTGACCACCACCAAAGACGCTCCGGGTCGATGACGGGCTGGCTCCTCACTAAGCTGCGCTCACCGAAAGGTAGCACAACCCAGTACCATCCCGGCGGAGCCCAGTCCCGGACATGGCCCCTCTGCTCAAGCAGGTCTCCTCTGCCGAGTCCACGACGAGGATGCGGGATAGGCATCGTCGACATCGAGAACAAAATTCTTAATTTGAAAACAAAATTAATAAACACTTAGCAAAATTTGGCATGACCTTTGCTAAAAGCAAGACATATCGAGCGCCTGAAATTTACCAGAACATGGACGATTCATACTACATTATCCTAAGATTCATACTACATTATCCTAAGATTAACTAGCTAGGGTTCATACTACATTATCCTAAGATTAAACAACTAAGATTAAACACCTAAGATTAAACAACTAAGATTAAAAAACCTACATTATCCTAAGATTCATACTACATTATCCTAAGATTAACTAGCTAGGGTTCATACTACATTTTCCTAAGATTAAAAACCTAAATTTTTCAACTAGCTAGGGTTCAAAAGAAACTAGGGAGGAGGAGGAAGGAGGGAGGAGGATGTGCCTCTCGGTGGAGGAGGGCTGGCG
>NC_041390.1:625041505-625087485 GCF_002162155.2 Triticum dicoccoides | reverse complement strand
CGGCGTGGGCGAGGGCGACCGACGCAGGGAGGAGGGCCAGCGCGGGGGACGGCGGCGTGGGGGGGTCGACGACGGCGCGCGGGGGATTGAGGGAGGAGTGTGGAGTGTGTGAGTGAGTGAGTGAGCTGAGTGATGAGGCCGGGGGCGCGAGCGGGCCGGCCGGCGCGCGGGGGAGGGAGTGAGCTTAGCAGCAGTGCGGGTAATGGGCCAGCGCTCCTGCTAAGCCCACTAGCTGTAGCAACGGCGCACATCAGACGCTACAGCTAAGTGGCCTGCCGTTTTGGCCCTGCGGCCCGCGCCAACTAGCGCTGCTGCTATACAATAGCAGTCGCTCGTTTTGGCCGGTGCTACTGGTACATACCAGTAGAGTGGGCACCCAAAGAGGTGCTACTGCTAAAATTCTATGTATAATCATTTTCCTAGTAGTGGGAGCGGAGGCATTGATGTGTCGATGATGACTCGCGTTGTGGTTCCTCGAAGCGGAGAGGATGATGCAGCAAGTAGTGAAGTATTTCCCTCCGTTAAGAACCAAGGTATCGAACCAGAAGGAGGTCCTTGCAACACCACGTGTTCAGCCCCTACACAGAAGAAAACAAATCTCCACACCCAATGCGACCAAGGGGTTGTCAAGCCCTTGCCGGTAAGGTGAAAGATGAAATGTAGATGGGTTTTTGATGCAAAGTAAAATATGGTTCAGATCTGAAACATTTGGAACAAAAGCAAAAGAAAGCAATATCGAAAGCAATATGATGGAAACAAGACCCCGGGGGCCGTAGGATTCACTAGTGGCTTCTCTCAAGAAAAATAGCAAACGGTGGAAAACTTTTACTATTGGGCAATTGATAGAACTTCAAATAATCATGACGATATCCAGGAAATGATCTATATATAGGCATCACATCCAAGATTAGTAGACCGACTCCTGCCTACATCTACTACTATTACTCCACACATCGACTGCTATCCAGCATGCATCTAGTGTATTAAGTTCATGGAAAAACAGAGTAATGCAATAAGAACGATGACATGATGTAGATCAGATCTATTCATGTAGGAATAGACACGATCTTTTTCTCCTTAGTAGCAACAATCTACGCATGTCTTTCTGCCCTTTCTGTCACTGGGAAAGAACACCGCGGGATTGAACCCACTATCGAGCACCTCTTCCCATGGCAAGAAAAATCAATCTAGTTGGCCTAACTAAACCAAAGTTTCGTAGAAGAAATACAAGACTATATGAAATCAGGCAAATAAGAGATCAAAGAACTCAAATCACTTTCATGGATATAAAAAGATAGATCTGATCATAAACTCAAAGTTCATCGAATCCCAACAAACACACCACCAAAAAGAGCTACATCATATGGATCTCCAAGAGACCATTGTAATGAAGATCGAAGAGAGAGAGAGAGAAAGCCATCTAGCTACTTCCTACGGACCCTAAGGTCTACAATGGACTACTCACGCATCATCGGGGACGCACCAATGGACATGGTGAAACCCCTCAGATGGTGTCTAGATTGGATCTGGTGGTTTTGGAACTTGCGGCGGCTGGAATTGTTTTTCGTCGACTCCCCCGAGGGTTTCTGGATTTCTGAGAATTTATAGAGCTGAGAGGCGGTGGAACAGAGGCTGGAGTTAGACAACACCCCCAGGCCGCGCCTGGCCCCTATGGCGCAACCTGGTGTATGTTCCCCACCTCGGTCTCCATCGCCGGTACTTCTTCTGACCCATGGTTGTCTTTTGGCCCAAAAAAACCACAAAAAGTTTCACTGCGTTTGGACTCCATTTGATATAGATTTTCTATAAATCAAAAACAGGGCAGAAAACAGCAACTAGCACTTGGCACTATGTCAATAGGTTAGTACCAAAAGATGATATAAAGTTGATAGGAAATCATTCTAAAACATCCAAGATTGATCATATAATAGCATGGAACAATAAAAAATTATAGATACATTGGAGACGTATCAGCATCCCCAAGCTTAACTCCTACTCGTCCTCAAGTAGGGAAGTGATAAAAACATAATTTTTGATGTGGAATCCTGCCTATCATGCTCATCACAATAATTTTCTCTAATAGCATGGACATATGGACTTTTTATATGGTTCAAAGTAATGATCTAGTTTTGACATGAAAACATAAATACTCAAGCATATCAACAAACAATCATGTCTTTCAAAATATCAATGCTAAAGAAAGCTATCCCTAGCCCATCATGCTCAATCATTGATCCATGCATATAACATATCCGTGTATTAGCTTATCCAAAGCACAAGCATGACTATAGTGCCCCCAGTTGGTGCCTTTTAAGAGAGGATGGAGACTCAAGAAAAATAAAAATTGCATAAAAGTAAATAGATAGGCCCTTCGCAGAGGGAAGCATTGATTTGCTTTATGTGCCAGAGCTCTTTATTTGAAAATTTGAGAGATAAAAATTATTTTGGGAGGTATGCTTTTCTGCCAACAAGAACGGTTAAGAGTGTTTCATCATCTTCCATGCTAAGTACACCATAGGTGGTTCCCAACAAAAAATAAATTTATACTCCCCTTCATTAAGGTATTGTTCCTTTCCGAGAGAGTTTTTTGTTATTCTTTTTACACCATTCAAACACAAGCCATGGCTAGCCGGATTCATAGGTGCCTTCCATACCAACACTTTCCAAGGAATTTTTTTTGTATTTTTGCAATTCGGGATGGGCATCCCTATTACCAACCAATCTCTTGTGCAATGACAAGTGAGAACACTCATCGTGAGAATGACACACTTAGCATGGGAAGATAACAAGCACCCCCTTCCGCCTCATGAGCGGTACGGGAACACAAAAATAGAAGTTTATTTCAAAATTTCAAGATGGCACACGCAAATTTACTTGGAACGGTTTAGAAATACTGCATATAGGTAGGTATGGTGGACACTCATGACAAATACTGGTTTAAGGATTTTGGATGCACAAGTAGTATCTCTACTTAGTACAAGTGAAGGCTAGCATGGGATTGAGAAGGCGGCCAACTAAAAAGCGAAAATATCATACCCAAGCCTCAAGCCAAACTAACAATGAAAATATGCATACAAGGAGGATGTAATTTCATAGCATGACTATTGACTTTAATGTGCTTGCATAGGGAATCACAAACCTTAACACGAATATTCTTACTAAAGCATAATTACCCACTAACATGGCATCACATATTATCGTTCTCATATCTCAAAACCATTATTAAGAACCAAATTTATTTTGTCCAACCGTCTTCATGAAAGTTTTTATCTATATCCTTCTTGGATATCTATCACTTTTGGACTATTGATCATGTTGCTTTTGTAAGCTCCAACAAATCTGAGTGAAGAACATGAGCATAAATTTCTATCTCTCAAAAAAGTATAAGTGAAGCAAGAGAGACTTTCTACAAAATTTCAGAAACTCTCAAATAAATCTAAGTGAAGCATGAGATCTTTTCTTCAAAAATAACTAAGCACACCATGCTCAAAAAGAAATAAGTGAAGCATATGAGCAAATTCCTAAGCTCAAAAAATTTAAGTGAAGCATATGAGCCATTCTAATAAACTAAAACCACTTTGGCTCTCTCAAGACAAGTGTGTACAACAAGGATTCATGACTTTGATCTAACATCAAGGAAAGAAAAAATTCAAACCAAACAAGACGGTCCAAGCAAGACACAAGGTTGCGCACTTTACCCACACTATGGAGCACTGACCCCATGATCCCATTCGGGTGGACCAGCATTGCTCCAACGAAACCTGCCTGACTCGTGACTCTCCCATCGTACCACCGGCAATCACACTCCCCCTTGGAGTCAAGCCTAGGGTGGCCCTGTGTCCTCATGACACCTGCCACCGCCGTGGCCAAACTACTATCCCAAACGGCGATGCCAGCAAACAACTCAACTGGGCTCACAGGGTTATCGTTGTCTACCTGATCAGGGCAACACACACACATAACCCTACCTCTTTGGAGGTATCAGTGAAAGAGCATGGAGCCAGACCAAGTCAAGGTCGTCCCATACCGGTGAATGTGGCTGCACGGGTAAGCCCGGACAGGTGACTCATGATCAACCAACTAAGTTTCACTTATCCAGCATGTTGTTTCATCAAGTAAACTTAGTTGGTCACATTAAGCATTTAAAATAAATTGTTATGAATTGACTATGTTAATTAAATGCAAGAGAATGCATATGAATTATGCAATGCTATAACATGCTCCATAACATGGATGTCCTGGCTTGCCTTGATCTGTTGGGTGGTTCAGTAACTCTTGGTCTTCAAATCCACAAGTTTCTCCTTCTGAAAATATTTTTAAATCATAAAAGAAAATGTCACATAACACTATTTATATCACCAGAAATTCTATGAATGTGAGAAAAATACCAAACTTGGTGGAAAAATAAAGAATTTGATTATGAACCCAATGTAAAATGAATCAAGTCATTTGGACCTTTCTGTTAAAAGTTATTCATGGTCAAACTTGCTGGTCAAATCAGTTAATAAAAATCAAATTTGAATTAACCAGAATGGGCCACGTCGAAGGCGTATTGGCCGAATACGCCTCCACTTATTGCTTCGGTAAGTGGCTGACAGTGGGCCTCCTTCGTTTAAAACAGAGGGGGAAGGAAGAGAGCAGAGGGGAGGCGGCTCACCGGTGGCAGTTGCTGGCGATCCCGACGGCGGAGGGACTCAGAGAGGGCTGGGATGGATAGAGCTCGGAGAGGTGGTTCACCCTGTACCCGCAGCTTGACCGGAGGTGGACGAACGACATCGCCCCTTCTTCTTCGGTGGGCAGCAACTGCGGTGGTCGGCGAATCCGAGCACTCCGGCAACAATTTGCCTAGATGAGGGGTCGGGAAGCACCACCGGACTTCACTGATCATGACGGAGGGCTTGGTTGCGGCAGAGGAGAGATGGAGAGGGTTGGCGATGGAGAGGGGGTCTACGGCGGAGCTCTGGCTAAGCTCGAGGCCAAAGGCCTCTCTGCCTCGATTCTTCACTGCTAGCTATCGATATGAGGAAGGAGTGGAGTGAGGAGCTAGGCAGCGCGGGGCATGGCTATTTATAGCCAGGAGGAGGCGAGCGGCGATCTCTCCCGAAGCGGCTCGATGCGGGCCATGGCGCCGGCGACGTACACCGTGCTGGTTGGCTGCTTGCGGGCGAGAGGACTTGAGCTAGCAGGCGCATTGAATCCTGGAAGTGATCACTCAGGGGGAAGACGACGGCGAGATCTCCACTGTGACCGCACGGGTGGCACAGTGCAGCGATGGCATGGTGGCCAGCGAGGACTTCTCCGGCGCATGCAAGGGTTCCAGAAGGCCTAGGTGTCAATGAGGAACGAAGTTGGCATGCTTAGACAATGCAACGCTACGCGAGCGATCATCTTCGACGCAACCCGAGCCCTGCGCCGCGCAGAGCGTGGCGACAAGCATGCCAGCACCGTGCTCACCACGGTAGCTCATGTCTAGGGGTCATGTTAGACTGGCAAAAATTGTCTAGCAAGTCGACCATCGAACCCTCAGATCACCTACAGCCTTGGTTTGGCTAGATTCAAATAGGGATGAGAGGTAGGGTCACCAACAGTTTCTGATAGAGAACTTGGGGAGGTTCTGGAGCATAGATGAGGTGGAGATGGAGCGAAAGGAGGTGTCTGGAGTACTACTCATTGGAAGAACTAAAGACTGGCCAAATTTGAGGTGGTTTGGGCAAGACTTGAGGGTGGTTCATGTAGAAGCTGCAATTCTGGTTTGAAACTAAGATTTGAAATACAGCTCACATGAATGATCTTTATAAGCTGAAACTTGGTGGAGGGAGGTTGTTTGGAGTTGTCCTCATGCTGTAAAAATTTGGTAGCAATTGGTCAACCCTAACATGCACTTCCTTCACAAAGGTTCATTCTGACCAGGAGATAAAATGAATTATTTTGCAAAATAATTGAACTAGACCATGGGAATGTTTTTGAATATTGATCCAAGATATGATCCAAGGGATTTTTGAGAATTGTTTGAGAATTTTATGAGCATCCAAGCTATAGGTTGCTTCACAACCCATGCCAATGCCCTAAATTCTCAAATAAAAGAAAATAGCTTTTGAAAATAATTTAAATTGAGATTTGATCACATGAGGTACTTGGCAAGGTTTAGGCAAGATGATGAGGCTTGGAATCATTTGAGGAAGATTTAAGGATGACCAAGTCCAAGTGAAAAGGTTCAAAATCCATTCAAATTCAAATAAAGTCAAGAAAACTTTGAAACGAAAAGGTTGTCAAAATCTGGGTGTCACAAACCTACCCCCTTTAGGATGAATCTCGTCCTTGAGATTCAGTTGCTCAGGGAACAAATAGGGATATGCGGATCTTAGGAAATCTTCTCTCTCCCATGTAGCCTCTTCTTCCGTGTGGTGTTCCCCCAACACCTTATAGAACTTTATCACCTTACTCCTTGTGGTTCTTTCCATCACATCCAAAATCTTAACAGGCTGCTCTTCATATGTCAAGTCCTTAGCCAATTCTAATTCACTCATATCTGCCCTGTTTGGCTAGGGGTGCAATGCATTTCCTCAACTGTGAGATGTGAAAGACATCATGCACGTCCGACAGTGCTGGTGCAAATTCCAATTGGTATGCGACTCTGCCCTTCCTAGCAATCACTGGGAAAGGACCAATGTACCATGGGGCTAACCTTCCCCGGGTACCAAACCTCTTCACTCCCTTCATTGGAGTCACTCTCAGATAAGCATAGTATCCAGGTTCGAAGGTTACTTCCCGATGCTTCGGGTCGTAATAACTCTTCTGTCGGGACTTGGCTGCTCGCAGGCGCTCTTGAATGTCTTTGACGTGTCTTTCAGCCTCGAGCATTAGGTCCGTACCAAAAATGCGACTGTCTCCTGTTTGAGACTAGTTTAACGGTGTGCGGCACTTCCGTCCATACAATGCCTCAAAAGGCGACATCTTGAGACTGGCCTGATAGCTGTTGTTGTAGGGGAATTCCACATACGGCAGACTATCCTCCCACTTGGGTCCATGAGAGAGAGCACATGACCGAAGCATATCTTCCAAGGTTTGATTTACTAGCTCGGTCTGTCCATCCGTTTGCGGATGATATGCTGTGTTGTGTTTCAACATGGTGCCCAATGCTTGATGTAACCGATGCCAGAATGCTGAGGTAAATAGGGAACCTCTATCTGAAGTGATAGACTTGGGTACCCCATGTGGACTTACAATCCGGGACATGTAGAGTTGCGCCAGTTGGTTCGCGTTGTAACTGGTCTTCACCGGAATGAAATGTGCCACTTTTCTGAGTGTGTCTACAATGACCCAGATGGCATCATTGCCTCTCGTGGACTTGGGTAGTCCAACAATAAAATACATACATATGTCGTCCCATTTCCATTGAGGAACTGGTAACGGTTGCAGCAACCCAGCTGGTTTCTGGTGTTCTGCCTTGACCTTGTTGCAAATATTGCAACAGGCGACATAGTATTCGATATCCTTCTTCATTCCTGGCCACCAAAATGTCTCTTTTAAGTCTCGGTACATCTTGGTACCTCCCGGGTGAATCGCGTAGGCGGACTCATGTGCTTCCTTAAGTATCTGCTGCCTCAAGTTGTTCTATTCTGGCACACAAATCCGTTTCTCGAACCACTACGTTCCTTGTTCATCTTCACGGAAGGACTTGGCCTTCCCCTGCCTAATCAACTCCTTGATTTCCCGTATTCCTTCATTTGACTTTTGTGCCTCTTGAATTTCCTCCATCAGCGTTGGCATAATTTCCAACTTGTCCGGGGTCATTGGACCACATAGCACCAGATTGAGCTTACCAAATTCTTCTTGTAAGCTTCGGTGAATACCCTTAACTAGTGCATTAACAACGGCTTGCTTCCTGCTTAAGGCATCTGCGACTACATTCGCCTTCCCCGGATGGTAGTTGATGCCAACATCATAGTCCTTGAGGAGCTCAAGCCATCTTCGTTGCCTGAGGTTCAAATCTGGTTGCGTGAAAATATACTTAAGACTCTTGTGGTCTGTGTATATTTCACATCTTTGCCCAATAAGATAGTGCCTCCAAATCTTCAGGGCATGAGCTACTGCGGCTAGCTCCAAGTCATGAGTGGGGTAATTCTCCTCATGAGGTCGTAGTTGTTGTGAGGCATAAGGCACAACCTTCCCTTCTTGCATAAGTACACAACCAATCCCACGCCTGGATGCATCACAGTAGATGTCAAAACTTTTGTGAATGTCGGGGAGGATCAAGACAGGGGCTGTGGTCAGCCTCATCTTCAACTCCTTGAAACTGTCATCACACTCGGCTGTCCAGACAAACTTCTAGTTCTTCTTCACCAACTCTGTCATTGGCTTCGCTATCTTCGAAAAGCCTTCAATGAAGCGGCGGTAGTAACCTAATAATCCCAGGAAACTACGAACTTCAGTTACCATGGCTGGTGTTTTCCAGTTCAAGACCACGGTAACCTTACTGGGATCTACAGCTATTCCTTTCTCCGGTAGAATATGCCCAAGGAATCCCACTTCTTTAAGCCAAAATTCGCACTTACTGAATTTGGCATACAACCGATGGGTTCTCAACCTTTCCAAGACAGCTCTGAGATGTTGCTTATGCTCCTCTTCATCCTTAGAGTATATTAGTATATCATCGATGAAGACCACCACGAACTTATCCAGGAAGTCCATGAATACTTTGTTCATCATACTCATGAATTAGGCTGGAGCATTTGTTAATCCAAATGCCATGACTATAAATTTGTACAGTCCATACCGAGTAGTGAACGCTGTCTTGGGGATATCATCTTTTCGGATCTTTAGTTGATGATATCCCGTTCTGAGGTCGATTCTTGAAAATACTCGTGCTCCATTCAATTGGTTGAATAAGTCATCAATTCGCGGGAGCGGATACTTGTTCTTGATGGTGACCTCATTAAGTTGTCAATAGTCTACGCACATCCATAGACTCCCATCTTTCTTCTTGACAAATAGCACTGGTGATCCCCATGGTGAAATGCTGGGACGAATGTATCCTTTATGCAACAACTCGTCCAGATGCTTCTTTAGTTATGCCAGCTCTGGGCCTGGCATACGATAATATTTCTTGTATATTGGAGCCGTGCCAGGAACTACCTCGATGGCAAACTCCAACTCTCGATCTGGCGGCATTCCTGGTAATTCTTCCGGGAACACATCCGAAAATTCACAAACCACCGGAATCAAGTTCATGTCCATAGCGGTGGTATGATATGCCATGCCCTTTCTTGTTATCAACCTGCTAGCTAAAAATTGAACTGTTTGTCCGGCTGGGTTCACCAATGTCACCGTTCGAGTGGCACAGTTGATGCACACTTGTTGCGGGGTCAACCAGTCCATCCCTAGGATTACATCTAATCCTAGGGAATCTATTGCAACAAGAGTGGCGGGGAAGTTGACTCCATGTATCGTAATTTCCAGATCCTTATATACTATATTTGTTCTGAGCATGGAGCCAGGGGATTGTACCACCATGAACTTTTCCAAAAACGAGGGAGAAAATTTGTGCAAGGTGGCAAAATTCCACAAAATAAAGGAGTGGGAAGCCCTAGAATGAAATAAAATTACGACAGGTATGTTATTGACAGAAAACATACCAAGGACAATATTTGGAGCTTCGCAGACTTCTTCGATAGAGATGTGGTGGACGCATCCGTGGTTGAAGTTGTGGTTGGGGCGGCGTCCAAGGTGATTGACTTGCAGCTTGTGGTTTGCCGACTGCTTCCCAGTATCAGTAGGGCACTGCTTGGCATAGTGCCCACTCTGGCCACAAGTGAAATAGGTGTTGTTGCGGTGACAGTCTTCTATGACTGGTTGTTTGCCAAAGGTCTTGCTCTGGTTGCCCACCTTGTTGTTGTTGCCACCGTTGTTCCATACAGGCTTGTTCTCAGATGGACCTGGTTGCTAGCTACGCAGCTTCTGCACATACAGCTCTTTGTAGTCCTTTTTGGGCTCGAACTTCCTCTTGCGATCATCATTCCCAGACTTGTGCTCACGTTCAGCAATGAAGGCCTTATCCACCAAGGTCTGGAAATTAGGGAAGTCTAGCATGCACAGTTGGTAACGGAGGGTATGATTGAGTCCTCTGAGGAACCGGTCTATTTTCCTCTCTTCGGTGGCCACATCGTGAGTGGAGTACCGGGCCAAGTTGTTAAACTTGTTTAGGTACTCTCCCACTGTCATGTTTCCTTGGGTGAGAGCCAAGAATTCTCTCTGCTTTACTTTCATGATACCCGTGGGGATATGGTACTTGCGGAACAATTCCTTGAATTTCTCCCAGGAGATCTCTTCTCCAACAGGCCACATCAGTTTGGTGTTATCCCACCAGATGGCTGCTGGTCCTTCAAGATAGTGGTTGACAAATGGGAATTTTTCAGCTTCATCATAGCGAGCAATATCCAGTTTCTTTTCCATAGTCCTTAACCAGTCATCAGCCTCAATGGGATCCACAGCCTGACCAAAGGTAGGTGATTTTGTACGCTGGGAGTCAGACAGTTTGGAATGCACCCCATTGCCATTGTTCTGACCTACCATCACTTGCATACTCTTGAGGAATTCCATAAGGTCTTGGTTTCTCTTCTCCTCAAACATTCTCATTATTTGATCTGTGGTAGGTGCTTGAGGTGGTGGAGGTGGTAAGTCTTCGGGCGGTTGCCCTGCCTGCCTGGCTGAGCGACAGACTGGGTTTCCATCACTGCTTTGACTGCTACTTCCTCTCTTCATCTAAAATTTTGTTCCCAAAGCAAATACTGTATCGATGAGCAAAATCCATAGGGGAAAATAGAGTTATATGACACCAAAGGAAAATATTATAAAAAAGTTGAATAAAAGAAACAAAATAATTATACTAGGTAACCCATAATTTTACATGGCAAGCTTGTAGTGGATATCATGGTAGACTGCTCATACGGCAGTTGACAGATGCAAGGATGCATGCATACTACTCAAACTCCAGTCTAGTGGCGTCGATGGCACAAACATTGCTCCTCTGAAGAGTCATCATCATCAGATCCTGAGTCTGAGTCAGAACTGATGATGTGAGTCACCGGGTAAAAGGAGACACGACGACGCTGACGAGACGTCTCTCCTTCTGCGGGAGAAAGGGCACGTAGCCTCAGCATGGGCGGTGCAGGAGTGGCTAAGAGTGAGGCCCACTCAGCTGGGTTCTCACGTCGGCTACCAGATGATAAGCCTGATGGCCTAGAAGAACTAGAGGTACTAAACATATGCGGGGGTGGAACTGGTGGTGGATACACAGGTGGAACTGGAGGAGGAGGAGGTGCTAGAGTCACTGCTGCAAGTGCCTCCTGAACATGACACATCTTCTCAGCCAAAGCAATGATCATGCGGTAACTGGCATTTACGTACTGAGCTATAATGCCAGCAGTATGATCAACCACCGGATCAATAGGTGAGAAAATGACTCGCACTGTCGTAGGTGACATGGTGGGATAGTGGAAGAAACATGGGTGGGTCTGCATCTGGACCTCATGAAAGCGTAAATATGTGATAGCCTCCATGGCAGCAAACTGGATCGCCAACTCCGGGGTAGAAGCCACTTCACCCTTGGAAGAGCATGAAGAGCTTCCGATGTCTGAAGTCGCGGTTAGGTAAGCCACTGCATGGTACTCGTACACTGACTCCGCCAACTGCTCCTGAAACACCTGATACACTGGGTCTTCACCGTTGGGATATAGTCGAAGCCAGACGCAGTGAAGTAGAGCTGGAAATGTGTGGGGAACTGGCTCATAGGTGAAATGATATGGAACTGGTGTCATCTACACTCACCATGAAAAGAGTTAGTAATATAATGAATCATGACGCATGATATGCACCAATCAAATGCAGCAAGCAATATGCATACTCAAAGCCTATACTAATTGTCGTCCTAGCATGGGTTTAACTAGGGTGTCCTACAGTTAGCGTTGCTCTGATACCAAGCATTGTGGCACCCCGGCTCAGAGAACCGGTTTACCAGTGTTTCCGACCCAGAATCAAGTCTTCTGGAAACACTCAACAACTTGGGAACAGAACATAGCTGAACTTTTATTAATAATAGTAGGGTACAAGCTTATGTTACTTGATCCTTGAGGCCAGAGCACATCAAGTGCTGAGACAATATCTACATTATTTATCTAACATGATAGGGCCTCGGCATAACTTTGAGATACTACAACGGAATACTAATGCGTAGCAGAACATGGTAGCGACTCCATCCACAGGGACACTGCTGTGGACACATCCTAGACATCGCAACACGGACCTTCGAGACCTCCGTCTCAAGCTTCTCCTGCATCTGGCATGATACGCCAGGTGAGTACTTTGAATGTACTCGCAAGCACATGACAACCAAAAATGCAGCAAACAATAGCATGGCAATGAGAATGATCAATATTAAGTAATTCACTTACTGTTGATAACTTACTCATATCCGGGTTGTCTCACAACCCTCGGAATACTCGATCACAATGAGTACTTCCGCTCATAAGACAAGTTCTTCCATCATTACAATGATTATTACGGTTAGCATGGTTGATCACCTAGTGAGGCCTGGACGGGCTGTCCAATACTATGGACGCGGCTATTCGAATAGATTTGACACTCTGCAGAGGTTGCGCACTTTACCCACACTATGGAGCACTGACCTCATGATCCCATTCGGGTGGACCAGTGATGTGTCGTGGATGATGACTCGCGTTGTGGTTCCTCGAAGCGGAGAGGATGATGTAGCAAGCGGAGAAGTACTTCCCTTAGTTAAGAACCAAGCTAAATCATAAAAGAATATGTCACATAACAGTGTTTATATCACCAGAAATTCTATGAATGTGAGAAAAATACCAAACTTGGTGGAAAAATAAAGAATTTGATTATGAACCCAATGCAAAATGAATCAGATCATTTGGACCTTTCTGTTAAAAGTTATTCATGGTCAAACTTGCTGGTCAAATCAGTTAATAAAAATAAAATTTGAATTAACCAGAATGGGCCACGTTGAAGGTGTATTGGCCCAATACGCCTCCACTTACTGATTTGGTAAGTGGTTGACAGTGGGCCTCCTTCATTTAAAATAGAGGGGGAAGGAAGAGAGCATAGGGGAGGCGGCTCACCGGCGGCGGTTGCCGGCGATCCCGATGGCGGAGGGACTCAAAGAGGGCTGGTATGGATAGAGCTCGGAGCGGTGGTTCACCCTGTACCCGTAGCTTGACCGGAGGTGGACGAACGGCATCACCCCCTTCTTCTCCGGTAGGCAGCAGCTGCGGTGGTCGGCGAATCCGAGCACTCCGGCAACAATTCGCCTAGATGAGGGGTCGGGAAGCACCACCGGACTTCACTGATCACTAAGGAGGGCTTGGCTATGGTGGAGGAGAGATGGAGAGGTCTAGCAATAGACAGGGGGGTCTCCGGGCGGAGCTCTGGCTGAGCTCGAGGCCAGAGGCCTCTCTGCCTCGATTCTTCATTGCTAGCTATCGATATGAGGGAGGAGTGGAGTGAGGAGCTAGGCAGCACGGGGCATGGCTATTTATAGCTGGGAGGAGGCGAGCGGCGATCTCTCCTGACACTACAAGAAATATGTCAACTTGTGACCACCACTATTGGTCACTGAAAGGTCACAAATTTCCATTTGTGACCTTTTTGTGACCAAAAACAGAAGGTCAAAAGCTGGCGGTCGTAAACTGACTATAGCGACCTTCTCTGTGAGAAGGTCGTGGATGTTTACGACCAAAATATTCCTACTGTGGCATTTTGGTCACTAGCAGCCTCCCCAAGCCACGTAGGCATCCAGCGTGGCAAGCTGATGTGGCACAGGATTCAGCCCGGTCCAATTCGGTTTTCCACATGGGCCTAGCCCAACAATTCGGCCTATTTGTGTTTTTTTCTCATATTAATTTTGGCTAGGTAGATGGGCCAAGCCCAACAATTAAGCCTTATCATTTTGGGGCCGTGGCCTTTTTCTGGTAGAAAGTTTTAGTTTTTTTGTAATATAAAAAAGGTTCACTAGTCAAATGGGTCCCAGATGTCATGTTTAGGTATGTGGGTCCCAACTAGCAAGTTCTTATTCTTCATATTTCAATTTAACAGTAAATAAATAACCAGTATTTAAATTGGCACAAACAAAACACACACATAATACTCCAAATATTATCAGCCAGATTCAGTACAGAGCTCCTATTGTACAAATAACATATACTTTACAAGCTCTACACATTATAAGCTCTAACATATACAAGCTCTACAAGCTCTACACGTGATACATTTACAAGCTCTATACATATACAAGCTCTATAAGCTCTACACTCTCTATAAGCTCTACAAGCTCTACAAGCTGCCCTGGTGTTAACCCTGGTGCTCTTCAATCTTCTTCAACATGGAGCTCCTTCGGTAGCGAGCACAAACTGGGCACCTGCATCATCACAGGAAGGCAATTTTAGATCATAAAAACGAATGTTCCAAGCACAGTTTAGAGGAAAGAACCAAGTAAATTTGCCCTCAATCATACAAACAAAGTTTAGAGAAAACCAAACATGAACAAGCACTTATTATGCAGTTTTTAAAGTTTTTAATACATTTATTTTCTATTAGCAAAACTGAATATTCTACTTCCTGATTGATGGCTGCATAGTCCAGCTAGCTACACCAGCTTGCTCTCATGCAAAAATTAGAAAGAAAAAAATAATAACAAATAAATCAACACTGATTTCTCTAACACATACAGTAACTTGCTGATATAACTTGTATAACTTGTATATTTGTCGATGGAAAACGGGATGCAAAATCATGTTTCAGTCTAGATCAATCTATCATGAGAAAACATGTATAACTCCCACTAGAATTTTTTAATGCAGTTGCGAATTATCCTGAAAACTTGTGCACTTAATGATGGTTAGATCCATCTTACAGAATAGTCAGCTTCCAATATAAGTTAGGTACAGAATAGAATGTATAAGCACAAAGTAAGATAGGCCATGCATCAAACACAGAATACTTTTGAGCCGTTCACTGTCATGTACTACTACCTAACTGGCTAACTCAGCAGCTGTGACTGATGGTACACTGCACCAAGTTCCATAATGAATTCCATAACGAGTAGCATCAGTAGCAGCAGTGCAAGAGTAGCAGCAGCAGTGAGTAGCTGCGGCATCTGGCGAGCAGCAGCAGTATGCACAGGAGCAGCGGCAACAGTATGCGAGCGAGGGGGCTACATGCAAATAGGAAAGCACCAAGATTGGTTTCTGTACTCACAATAGCATTGTTGGCCTGTGATAAGGAACTATTAAGTAACTTGAGATGCCTTTATATCAGTTCTGTGAAGCAAATCTACATATCATAATTCTAGAATGGGCGCACCCAGTTGCTCACAAGTAGATTCAAACCCAACTTGTAATGCAATGATGTTTCTTGTACAGTATTACTATAGTTACCTAAATTGCCACGGGAATACTGACAGCAGAAACAGGGGAACAAGAAGTAAGTTAAATTAGAGCTAGCGGTTCCAAACAATCACTAAAAACAGCAGCAAAAGCAGACACAGGATGGTGCTTTTAGTTTACTTGATTCATCATACTGTAAGAGTTGACACAACAGGAGCATCACAATGTAGTGCACAAGTTGATTGATCACCTTGAAGTCCTGGGCAATCTCCCTAACAAGCCTCTGGAATGGAAGCTTCCTGATGAGCAGCTCCGTGCTCTTCTGGTACTTGTGGATCTCACTGCAAAGTCAAGCACAAAATTTACTCATTTGAGAATACTTCAAAACAAACTATAACACATGCTAGAATAGGTTGGAAGATTTTACACACCGAAGAGCAACAGTTCCAGGGCGGTAACGGTGAGGCTTCTTCATTCCTCCAGTTGTGGGAGCAGACTTACGGGCAGCCTGTCAAAAAGCAAAGTAGAGCACATGGTCAAATTAACAATAATACCATGATAGTCCATATACTTCAGTAGGATATCTGGTCATAAGCTGGCAATGAAGGTTGAGGTTCAAATTATACCCAGTTCAATTTACCTACACCATAAATAAAGACATGGCATAGGTAAACTATCAATATTGCAGTCACAAACCTTGGTGGCTAGCTGCTTCCTAGGAGCCTTTCCTCTAGTGGACTTACGAGTAGTCTGCTTAGTACGATCCATGAGCAAAACCTTGGTTTACCTGAAGCAAAAAAACATAGTCAATTCTATAAATTGAATATCACAATAACACAACTATAGTCTTCTCATAACCAGTAAATTGTGCCTGGCACCTTGTTGCTAGCAAATCCATTCAATAACTATAGAGTCCCAACAATCATCAGCCTAGAATACCTACCAAAATTTTGTACATCAAAAACTAACAACATCATACAACACAGCTATACACCCCTTCAGATAGAAAGCAATGTATTTCTAACTAAAACTTTTCATTCAAAAGATCAGACCCAAGATAGAATTCCACTTCAGATGAAAGTCCTGATCTACCTTTAGCATAGTTTGTTCACTCGAAAGACACATATAAATATGACACACTAAAAAACTACAGCCTAGTACTTTTTTTAACACTAAAGAAAACAAGGCTACCATGATCGCCTAATTTTGCAAACAGAAGCAAGAAAAGAAATAGCAGTCCACTGATAAAAATATGCTTCCTAGTTATCACATGTAATGGTTGAACATCAACTTCACATAGTTATGTGCATATGATTTTAGTAATTAGCTAACTAGCAAGTTGATACAATTTAGATACAATAAATGTGAATGTGCATGTACTAAGAAGCCAAGAACACTGAAGAATTTACTGAATGTGCATGTACTGCGACTAGTATGTGTGTCTATCTACAAGTGATAGTAGTAGCTAATATGTGCAATCCAGATGTATAGCACGAGGACACGGTCCCAGTCCTAGCTAGCGCTATCGGAATCTGCCCAGAATTGCTCCCTGCCCCGAACCAATCTGGCAATTGTGCTATCTACTGTAACTAATAGCACACCAAAACACGATTCAGACACGCACCTGGATTCTGGAACTCCTGACGGCGCGGTCCGAGCCGGCAATGGGCACGGAGAAAGCCACCTGCAAAGAGTGAGGGAAAATGTGAGAACACGGAAGCCGTCGCCCAGGAGCGGTACGGGGTCGGCGCGGACGTACCTGGGACGACCTCGCGGACGAAGACGGTGATGTGCGGCGCGGAGGAGGAGGAGTGGTCGAGCGGGACGGTGAAGCGGTGGTCGCGGAGGCTGAGGTCCGGCACCACGTACCACGGCCCGGCCTGGTGCGGCGCGGGCGCGGCCGCGGTCGCGGCGGCGCTGGCGGCCTGCGAGGACGACGACATGGACATCCTCGTTGGGATCCGGTGGCGCGGGAAGCGGAGGCCAGGATGTAGTCGTCCCTGTTGACGAGGATGGAGCGCTCGGGCGTGGCGGATCTGGCCCCATTCCCGTCGACGAAGTCGGATCTCCTGGCGGCGGCCTCGGCGGAGTAGGAACCGGGGCGAGGGAGGAGGAGGGAGGTGGTGGCGGCGATCTGGAAGGGGAGGGGAGCAGGCAGCTGGGGCGAGGAGGGAGGGAGGAGGATTGGATCTGGCATCGGGAGAGGGGTTCCGGTTGAGGATGGATCAATGGATGTGGGATCTTGGCGGAGGGGAAGGAGGAAGGAGCAGAGCACGGCGATCTTGCCGGAGGGGAAGGAGGGAGGAGTAGATCACGACGATCTTGCCGGAGGGGAAGGAGGGAGGGGAAGGATGGATCTGCCAGGGGAGGGGCGGGTGGCGGCGAGGGGAGGGATCTGCGAGCGCTAGGGTTAGCTGAGAGAGCGGAGGGGTGGATGGACGGACGGATGGATGGATGGGTGGACAGATGTTTGCCATGTCACTGATCCATGCCACATCTGGTTCCACCAATCAGAATTAAGCATTTTTGGTTTTTCCTCTTATAGTTTGTACCCTCTTATTCAGGCAAACATTTAACCTCTTATAGGTAGTTCAAATAAACCAATATTTTGTACATGTGTGTATTTAGGCATGACAAACAATGTTGATTTGGGAGGTTTTCATTTTCTTTGCTCAAAGAACCATTTTTCATTTTCTGAGTGACCAAATGTGTTTTTTTTGTGAAGGACCTACCATATGTTTCTTGCCAAATTGGACTAAATCATTTTTCTAAAATACTAGGCCATATTTAATGCACATTTGACCAAATGGTTGGGTGTAAAAAGTTTTGATCCACCTCTCATGAAAAAGACAAATTTTCACCGATTCAGCTGGAAGCGGGTCAAATTTGAACTGTAGCTGCCTTATAGTTTGCTCTTTATTTTTTCCAAAAATCATTTCTAGGTACATAAGGATCTATTTAATCAGAGAAACACCAAAAAAATTCCAAGATTCAACCACTAGCTAGGAACGGTCATTCCCGCCGTTTTGACCGCATTTTGAAACGGGCATAAAAAATTCAAAAAAAAACAAAAAATTGGGAAACCTACGCATTGTGTCATTATATGTGACCAAGTTTCCAGGAAAAATAATAAACTTGTAATACGACAATTATTTTAAAAATGTGTTCTCAGAAAGAGCTATCATGCGTGAAGATTCATGGCTTTCAAGCCAAATGATCAATCTTATGGCCACATTCGTGGCATAGTTTGTTCAAATGATCTCATATTGTGCAAAAGGGTGCATCTTGGAATTCCAAACAATGTTGCCTAAGGGAGTTTTCACTTTCATTGCACAAAAGAGCCATTTGCCATTTTTTGAAGGTATTTTTGTGAAGGACCTACCAAATAATTATTGCAAAATTGGACCAAATTATTTTTCTAAGATACTAGGCCATATTTAATGCACAATTGACCAAATGGTTGGGTGTAAAAAGTTTTGATCCACCTCTGGTGAAAAAGACAAATTTCCGCCGATTCAGCTGGAAGCGGGTCAAATTTGAACTGCAGCTACCTCATAGTTTGCTCTTTATTTTTTCAAAAAATCATTTCTAGGTACATAAGTATCTATTTAATCAGAGAAACACCAAAAAAATATAAGATTCAACCACTAGCTAGGAACGGTCATTCCTGCCGTTTTGACCGCATTTTGAAACGGGCATAAAAAATTCAAAAAAAATCAAAAAAATGGGAAACCTTCGCATTGTGTGATTATATGTGGCCAAGTTCCTAGGAAAAATAACAAACTTGTAATACGGCAATTATTATAAAGAAGTGTTCTCGGAAACGAGCTATCATGTGTGGAGATCAATGGCTTTCAAGCCAAATGATCAATCTTATGGCCACATTCATGGCATAGTTTGTTCAAATGATCTCATATTGTGCACAAGGGTGCATATTGGAATGGCAAACAATGTTGCCTAAGCAAGTTTTCATTTTCTTTGGACGAAAAAAACCATATTCCATTTTTCGAGTGCCCGAAAGGAGGTTTTTTGTGAAGGACCTCCAAAATAATTGTTGCAAAATTGGACCAAATCATTTTTATAAAATACTAGGACATATTTAATGCACAATTAACAAAATGGTTGGGTGTAAAAAGTTTTGATCCACCTCTCGTGAAAAAGACAAATTTCCGCCGATTCAGTTGGAAGCGGGTCAAATTTGAACTGCAGCTGCCTCATAGTTTGCTATTTATTTTTTCCAAAAATCATTTCTAGTTACATAAGTACCTATTTAATCAGAGAAACACCAAAAAAATTCCAAGATTCAACCACTAGCTAGGAACTGTCATTCCCGCCGTTTTGACCGTATTTTGAAACGGGCATAAAAAATTCAAAAAAAATCAAAAAAATGGGAAACCTTCGCATTGTGTGATTATATGTGGCCAAGTTCCTAGGAAAAATAACAAACTTGTAATATGGCAATTATTATAAAAAAGTGTTCTCGGAAACGAGCTATCATGTGTGGAGATCAATGGCTTTCAAGCAAAATGATCAATCTTATGGCCACATTCATGGCATAGTTTGTTCAAATGATCTCATATTGTGCACAAGGGTGCATATTGGAATGGCAAACAATGTTGCCTAAGCAAGTTTTCATTTTCTTTGGACGAAAAAACCATTTTCCATTTTTCGAGTGCCCGAAAGGAGGTTTTTTGTGAAGGACCTCCAAAATAATTGTTGCAAAATTGGACCAAATCATTTTTATAAAATACTAGGACATATTTAATGCACAATTGACAAAATGGTTGGGTGTAAAAAGTTTTGATCCACCTCTCGTGAAAAAGACAAATTTCCGCCGATTCAGCTGGAAGCAGGTCAAATTTGAACTGCAGCTGCCTCATAGTTTGCTATTTATTTTTTCCAAAAATTATTTCTAGTTACATAAGTACCTATTTAATCATAAATACATGGTTTGGTGGCGATACGTCGAGGTTTGGGCGGTGGCTGAGGCCCCCAACTCTAGAGCGCGTAAACTCGCATGCCCGCCGCGTGGTCACCGCGTGACCGTGGCGTTGCCATGTGTTCTGGGCAGCCTAGGCATGTCTAGTGGGTCGGGCACTCCCTAGGTAGGTGCTAGGAAGAAAATTACAACATAAGATTCTCACGAGGAGACCGATCTATGCTCAAACATGAATTAGCAGCCAAGTGTTTGATTAGCGGTACGAGAAATGTACATGGCTAATGGGCGTGAGTTTTGGCTGAGGATGATCAGTTACTAAGAAGACCGTGTTCACAAATTTTCAGCTCAAAAGGAGGATCCTAGGTGGTACTTGCTTTGCAAACCACCACACTGGACATAAATACGAATGTTGAAGCTCGGCTCAAAATAATGAATAGATTGAGCTGGCATGCGGTGGAGGATGGTTATTTGGGCATAGGAAAGCACTGTAGAAAATGGATACTATTTGGACATGCCAAAGTGGTACTTCCTTCACAAACTGTTACTCTGAACAGAATAGGAAAATGAATATTTTTGAATTATTTTTGAACTAGGCAAGGAAAGTTTTTACATATTTGACGAAGATATGACCCAAAGAATTTATGAGATTTTTGTGGGAATTTTGGGAATGACAGAAATATAGGTTGCTTCACAACCCAGGGAAAAAACTGCCACATGGACATGACACATAGGCAAAACTGATGAGGTGGCGCCTAGTCATCGCAACCCACCACAATTTACAAGGCTATGACCATCTATATTGGTCGTTAACAACTAGAAATAAGGCAGCGGACTAGCGCTATTTGCTTTATGACCTTTTCGTGTGAGGAAATTACGACCTTTCTGACCAAAATGGTCGCAATGGTATAGGGTTTGGAGCCCCCCGAACAGCTTTTGACCAATTGGTCTGAAATGGTCATAAATTTATGACCAATTCTTCGAGGGTCACTGACAGAAGGTCATAAGTTGACATATTTCTTGTAGTGCGAAGCGGCTCGATGCGGGCCATGGCACCGCCGACGTACGCCGTGCTGGCTGGCCGCTTGTGGGCGAGAGGACTAGAGCTAGCAGGCGCATTGAATGCTAGAAGTGATCGCTCAGGGGGAAGACGACGGCGAGCTCTCCACTGTGACCGGTGGCACAATGCGGTGATGGCGTGGCGGCCGGCGAGGGCTTCTCCGGCCCAGGCGAGGGGTCCAGAGGGCCTAGGTCTCAACGAGGAACGAAGTTGGCATGCTTAGACAATGCAACGTAGTGCGAGCGATCATCTCCGATGCAACCCGAGCACTGCGATGCTTAGACAAGCGTGCCGGCACCGTGCTCACCATGGTAGCTCATGTCCAGGGGCCATGTTAGACTGGCAAAACATGTCTGGCAAGTCGACCATCGAACCCTCAGATCACCTACAGCCTTGGTTTGGCTAGATTCAAACAGGGATGAGAGGTAGAGTCACCAATAGTTTCTGACAGAGAACTTGGGGAGGTTCTGGAGCATAGATGAGGTGGAGATGGAGCCAAAGGAGGTTTCTGGAGTACTCCTTGTTGGAAGAACTACAGACTGGCCAAATTTGAGGTGGTTTGGGCAAGATTTGAGGGTGGTTCATGTAGAAGCTGCAATTCTGGTCTGAAACTAAGATTTGAAATACAGCTCACATAAATGATCTTTAGAAGCTGAAACTTGGTGGAGGGAGGTTGTTTGGAGTTGTCCTCATGCTGTAAAAATTTGGTAGCAATTGGTCAACCCTAACATGCACTTCCTTTACAAAGGTTCATTCTAACAAGGAGATAAAATGAATTATTTTGCAAAATAGTTGAACTAGACCGTGGAATTTTTTTGAAGATTGGGCCAAGATATGATCCAAGGGATTTTTGAGAATTGTTTGAGAATTTTCTGAGCATCCAAGCTATAGGTTGCTTCACAACCCGTGCCAGTGCCCTAAATTCTCAAATAAAGGAAAAGTGCTTTTGAAAATAATTTAAATTGAGATATGAGCACAAAGAGGTACTTGGCAAGGTTTAGGCAAGATGATGAGGCTTGGAATCATTTGAGGAAGATTTAAGGATGACCAAGTCCAAGTGAAAAGGTTCAAAATCCATTCAAATTCAAATAAAGTCAAGAAAACTTTTGAAAACAAAAAGTTGTCAAAATCAGGGTGTCACAGGAACTGGCAGGCTCCACATCTGGCGACAAGCTCTGTTGTTTCTTGGAGGGCCGTGGGCCAGTAGAAACCCTGCCGGAAAGTTTTTCCGACCAGGGCTCTAGATCCAAGGTGAGAGCCGCACATGCCTTCGTGTATCTCTGCCAGCAACTCCTGTCCAACTTCCCAGCAGATGCACTTCAATTTCACATTGTTCGGCCCTCTTCTGCATAGAGTGTCATCGACAAACTGATACAGACATGACCTTCAGGCTACTCTTTCAGCTTCTTCTTGTTCTTCGGGAAGTTCTCCTGTTTGAAGGTAGTGGACTATGTGCCGTGCCCAAGCTGGAGCCTAGGGCTCGACAACAAGGGTCAAGGGTGTCTCTTCATTCAAGGTGGCGCTCATTTCGACCGAAAGAACCTGCTGTTCTACGGGAGGCGGCTGCTCACCATGCGAAGTAGAGTTGCTCCTGGCAACATCTCTACCGGTGGTTCCTGGAAGCTCTGTCAGGAGAAGCTTGCCGGAGTCCAAGTTCCTCCTTCTTCTGGCCATCGTCGAACGGGATACGAAAGGCTAGGTCAGATGGAGGACAAAAGTCCCTGGTTCCACAGGGAGCTTTTGTGCCGCGCACTTTGACAGGTGGTCAGCAATGCTGTTTTCCACACAAGGCACGTGCTCTGTTTGCAACCCGTCAAAGCACTCTTTCATCTTCCTCACTTCCTCCATGTATGCCTCCATCAATGGGCTCTGGTATTCCTTATTGACTTGCCTCACCACAAGTTGTGAGTCACGGCGGATGATCAATCTCTTGATTCCCAACTCCACCGTGATTCTGAGCCCGACAAGGAGCCCTTCATACTCAGCGGTGTTGTTGGTGGCTTCCTCCTGGGGAAAGTGCATCTGGATCACGTATTTGAGGTGCTCTCCAGTGGGTGCGTTCAGGAGCACGCCTGCTCCGGCGCCTTATAGTGAGAAAGCACCATCAAATTACATGACCCATTCCTGAGGCGCTTCCCTGCCGGGGAGAATCATCTCTGGTACTTCTTCATCCGGAGTGGGCGTCCATTCTGCAATGAATTCCACCAAGGCTCTGCTCTGAATGGTTGAAGTGCTTTCATACTTCAGACTGAAGCTTGACAACTCCAATGCACATTCAACTATCCTACCGGTGGCTTCTGGGTTCCTCAGTATGCGCTGCAACAGGAAGCGAGTGACCACCGTGATCTCGTGGGCCTGGAAGTAATGGCACAGCTTCCTCGAGGTCATGACGAGGCCGAAGATCAGTTTCTGGACTCTGGAATACCTCGTTTGAGCCCCTTGGAGTAGCAAGCTGGCGAAGTAGACTGGCCGCTGCACCACCTTTTTCCTTGCCGTGACAGTTTCAGTTCCCTCTCCGGAAGAGCAGTTGCCGCATCTGCTTCACCTTCCACCTCCCGCTGCACCACCAGTGCTGCGCTAACCACTTGATTTGTTGCCGCCATGTATAGCAGCAACGGCTTTTGTGGTTTAGGAGCGACCAAGGTGGGAGCAGAGGAGAGGTAAGTTTTTAGGTCCTGCAGCACTACTTCTGCTTCCGGGGTCCACTTCACTGGGCCTACCTTCTTTAAGATCTTGAAGAAGGGCAGGGCGCGTTCGGAAGACTTGGAGATGAACCTACTCATCGTGGCAACACACCCAGTCAAGCGTCTCACATCCTTGACAATCCTTGGATCCTAAATCTGTTCAATCGCCTTGATGTTGTCTGGGTTGTCTTCTATCCCCCGGTGAGATACAAAGTATCCCAGGAGTTTGCCGGAGGGCACGCCAAGCACACACTTCTCTGGATTTAGCTTCAGGTTGATCTTGCACAGGTTGACAAAGGTTTCTTCTAGGTCTTGAACAAGTGTTGATCTATCTCTGGTCTTCTCCACTATGTCATCCATGTAAGCTTCAACATTTCTGTGTAACTGAGGGACAAAACCAATATGTACTACTCTTGCAAAGGTGGACCCAGTGCTCTTCAACCCGAAGGGCATAGTACGAAGTAGTACGTGCCAAAAGGGGTTATGAACACTGTCTTCTCCTCATCTTCCTTAGACATGAATATCTGGTGGTACCCCGAGTAAGCATCCAGGAAGGAAAGAAGGTCACACCTGGAGGTAGAATCCACAATCTGATCAATGCGCGGCTAGGGGAAAGGGTCCTTTGGGCAGGCCTTATTCAAGTCTGTGAAGTTAATGCACAGCCTCCACTTCCCATTTGCCTTGCACACCACCACGGGGTTGACCAACCAGGTTGGATGCAATACTCCTCTATCCAATCCAGCTCCTTCAAGTTTCTTGATCTCCTCGGCAATGAACTACTGCCGTTTCAAGGCTTGCTTCTGAACCTTTTGTTTGACAGGTCTGGCATGAGGGCAGATAGTTAGGTGGCGATCGATTACCTCCCTGGGAACACCGAGGATGTCAGATGGCTGCCAAGCAAACACATCGACATTCGCCCGTAGGAAGGCAACGAGCGCGCTTTCATATTTGTCGCTGAGGGTGGAACTGATGGTGAAGGTGCCATAAGTGCCATCCTGCCTTGTCGAGACCTTTTTCACAGCAGGTGAAGCAACCTTAGATCTCTTGCTGGTGGAACTCTCTGGCAGATCCTCAACGGGTGCAGCGCACTTCGAAGAGGCACACTTCCTAGAGTCCTTGCCGTCGTCCCCGCCAGCCCCCTTCTTTTTTCTTGCATCCTTGGCGGGAGCAAATGGCTTCTGCTGCCTCCGCTGCCATCGCGTCTTGATACATCTTGTCCACGCAAATGATTGCGTCCTTCTTGTCTGATGGGATGGAAATGATGCCCATCGGCCCTGGCATCTTCAGGGTGTTGTAGGCATAGTGGGATGCCGCCATGAACCTTGCCAGGGTTGGACGACCAAGAATCCCGTTGTACGGCAGGGGGGAGCTCGACAACATCGAACACCACTTTCTTAGTTCGGCAGTTTAGCTCCCCGCCGAATGTCACCGGCAGCGTGATCTTCCCCTTAGGACGATGCCTGCCGGGGTTGATCCCCTGGAATGTGCTGGTTGCCTCGAGCTCTTCTTTGGGAATATGATGTTTGCTAATTACCTTTGGGGAGATTAGGTTCAGCCCAGCCCTGCCATCAACCAACACTTTGGTGACCTTGAGGTTGCGAATTGTTGGGTAAACCAACAACGGCAAGCATCCGATCGCAGTGGTGCGATCAGGATGGTCCTCTTCCTCAAAGATGATGGGCGTGCGGGACCATTTTAGCGGCTTCCGGGAGTCGGCAGCTGGCTCCATGGCATTGACCTCTCGTGCCCACTGCTTGAGTTAGCGATGAGAGGAGTGCAAGGAGGCACCCCTATTAATGCACATGGCTTCAATTGCTTTCTGGAACTCCTCCTCGCTGGTCTCTTCTTCGTCCCCCCCCCCCCGTCACTCTTTTCTTCTCTTTTCTTTTCGCGGCCCCTGGCAGGCCTATCGTTCTGTTGTGGGGTCTTGCATGGCGTCCTCCTCTGCTGCCATGGCCTTTTCCACCATTGTCTTCTCGATCTCTCTCTTTGTCATGCTTCTCATATTCTACTCTCTGTTTCTTGATGATCTTCTCAACTTGGTGGCATTCTTGCAGGTCGTGACCCTTCGTGCTCCCACAGCCTCCCGGCAATCAGCGCACGTGGCAGCTTGCTTGCCGGGGGCTTCGGTCTTGGCCTTCTTGCCAGAGCCAAGATTGCCGGAATTTTTGATGGCCAATATTGTCTTGTCCCTCTGCTTCTTGTTGCATTTCCGGTTCCTTCCCTTTGAGTTGGAGGTCTCGTCGTCATCCTCAGAGTCGACTACAGGACCCTCCTCCTCGATAGTGAGTCGTCTTCCTTCCTCAGCCCGAGCACACTTGTCCGCCAAGGTATATAACTCATTGACGGTCTTGGGAAGCCGAACGCTCATCTTAGAGCGAACCCTTCTGTTGCACACGTTCGAGTGGAACGCGGCAATCACAGCTGCCGGATGTATCTCAGGGATGTTGCGATGCATTCGGCTGAATCTCTGCATGTACTTCCGCAGACTTTCTCCTTTCTGCGGCAGGACTTGTAAGTCGCTGGGCCTCCCGGGCTCTTGGTGGTCACCCCTGAAGGCACCCACGAACTCGTTGCACAAGTTAGCCCAGGATGAGATAGAACTTTTGGGCAGGTGCATCAGCCAAGACCTCACGTTTGGCTTGAGCGCCAAAGGGAAGTAGTTGGCGAACACGTTCTCATCCCTGGCCCCAGCAGCTTGAACAGCGATTGTGCAGATGCTCAAGAACTCTGCCGGGTTCAGCTTTCCATCATACTTCTCAGGCAGCTCTGGCTTGAACACACGGGCGGACAGCCAGTGGACTTGCCGCAGCTCGCGAGTGAAGGCGGGGCACTCGACCTCGTAAGGTAGGTACCCGCCATCACTGGGCGCGGGTTCATTAATAGCTGGACCATTGTGCTTGTCAGATGTGCAGCGCATCTCATGACGCCGCTCAATAGTGACACGCGCATCCTCCCTTCGTCAATCTTCTAGAACTCACCGCTGATCACGGTGAGCACGCGGGCCAGACGAAGCAATCGATGTTTTGTTGAGCTCATCGGCGCGCTACCCTTGCTGCGGCTGCCGCGGAGCCTGCGGCGATGGAGGGAAGCGCACAGACATCACTGCCCTCCTGTCGTGACCATCCACCCCAGCCACCGCTACTGTATGTTGGCACTGTGACGGTCTCGCCTTCTGCTGTCCCCCAGTCTCAGAAAAGCCAATCAGACTTTGGATGGTGGCCCTCCACTCATCCAACCGATCAGCTGCCGGAGGGAACCTCAGCAGGAGTTGGGCCTGCGCCATGGCTTTCATTGCTCTACTTGGGAACGCCGACGACATGGACCGCGACGTCGCTCGACTCCTGGTGGAACCAGCAGGAGCTTCGCCGCGTTCGCGTCGCTACGAGCCGGTCGCCATGGTAGGTTGATGAAGCGTGGGTTGCGCTTGGGGATTAGCAACCCCGTTCTGCCCGCCCTGCTCTTGATGAGGCACGGGTCCAGTGGCCGCACCGATAGTGGGCGCCGCCTGAGGGTCCCGGCTCACACTAGAGCGGGCGTCGTTGCTGCGACTGCACCCGCTGGCGCGATGAGTAGGTTGAGGTTGGACACCTCCTCTTCCTGCGGCCGGTGGGCCGTGGCTATTGGCTTGCAGCTGATGTTGTCCCTCTCCGGCACCCTCCGCTCCAGCTTCGGCCACGGGCGACACGACGATGGCACCGCATGTGGCAGCCAAGTAGCCCGCGATGTCGCCTTCTCCCGACGCAGCCGCGGTGTTCACAACATCCGCGATCGCATGCAAGGGCGCCTTCGTAGTAGAAGGATGTGCGGTCGCACTGGACTTCTTCTTGGGCGCCATAGACGGGGATGGCGATGAAGATGATGATGAGTGCGTTCTTCACAACCTCAGGTTCGTGCAAGGGACTCCCCCTACCTGGTGCGCCAAAGATGTCGTGGATCAACACGATCACCTATGGGGCCCCTCGGCCCCTTTGTGGTTCGGCATGGGGGAGGTCACATTGCACGAAGAGCGGAAGCTGTGGAGCAACACAATGGCGATGACACGAGCGATTTTTACCCAGGTTCGGGCCACTATGAAGCGTAAAACCCTACTCCTGCTTTGGTGGATTGAGTGGAAGAAAGGCCACGGGTGTGGCGCGCTGGTCCCAGGCAAGGCGGCCTCGGGAGTGCAGCTACACGCGTACAAGTGTGTATGGGTTCGAAGTGGCCGAATCCTTTCCATGGTTGCCTTGGACCTCCTTTTATAGTCCAAGGGGTGACCACAATGGCAAAACAGACATTATGTTGTGATTAGATAGCAAACAGTGCTATCATACCTAACTCTGGTAGTTAGGACAAAGTGCATTAAATGCACTTCTATGTGTCCTGCTATGGACGTAGCCCGGCAAGCCTGCTGCACCGCCGAAGCCAGCTTTTGCTTACTGTCTTGACACGTTTCTGGACATGTGTCAAGAGGGGGTGTGATCTGTCTTCCATCTGGGCGCCACGCGGCCGACGGCGGCCACTCAGCCAACTTGGGGGCTCGACACCACACTGATAAGTGACTTGTGTCTCTGTTTGGTGGAGAGGTGGAGCGGTGGTGCCTTGGCGGGGATCTGGGGTTGAATCACCCCGGCAAGCCTGCCGAGGTTTGTCTTGGACTTGTTCCAGGGGCGGTCTCGACCCGACTAGGCTCTCCTGCCCGGCAAGGGAGACTTCCTCTGGGCACCTTTCACAGACTTGGTATTCTTGATGCGTTCCTTGATCTCCAAAATAGTGGCTCTTCTGGCTTGGTCTTGGAATGCAGACTGTCATTGGAGATGAGATCTCTGGTTCGTCTGTGCATAAGTCTGGTCAACAAACGCAAGTGTTTGTTGCACCGATAGGATGCTTCCGGGGCATCCCCCAGCTTAGATGCTTGAGTCTTCCTTGAATATTACCTTGGGGTGCTTTGGGCATCCCCAAGCTTAGGCTCTTGCCTCTCCTTATTCCTTTATCCATCGTAGTCTCACCCAAAACTTGAAAACTTCAATCACACAAAACTCAACAAGACTTTCGTGAGATCCGTTAGTATAATAAAGCAAATCACTACTTAAAGTACTGTTGCAAAACCATTCATATTTTGTTTTTGCATTAAACCTACTGTATTCTAACTTCTCCATGGTTCATACCTCTCGATACAATCCATAGTTTCATCAAAACAAGAAAAACAATGCATCAAAAACAAAATCTGTCAAAAACAGAACAGTCTGCAGTAATCTGAACATTTACCATACTTATGCAACTCCAAAAATTCTGAAAAATTAGGACAACATGGGAAATTTGTATATCAATCATGTGTAAAACATTCAGAAGCTTTTGACACATTGATGATTTTATAAAACTTCTGGACTGGGCACAAAAGTTTCTGTTTGTGCACAGAATCAAGCAACTATCAACCAAATCATCCCAAAGGCTTTACTTGGCACATTATTTTTATAATACAATGAAATTGTACTAGGGGATAATTATTTTTGTTGAGAAGTTTCTGTAATCAAGATTCACCAAGTTTCCATGGGCATGAGCAAAGTTCAAGGAGCTCCCCCACTTCAACGGTGCTCGTCTTTCTTACTTTCACTTCCCCTTTTGGAAAGTTTTAGCTTCCCCTCTATATTTTTTTTGTTTTTTAACTATTTAAAAGCACACAACAAAAATAAATGACTCTCTAAAACTTCCGGGTTGTCTCCCAGGTAGCACTTTCTTTAAAGCCATTAAGCTAGGCATAAAGTGCTCATGCATCCGATCCACCCGGATCCCAAGGTATATCAAAGCCAATTTTAATTAGCAATGATTTTTAATTTAGTAATGAGAACAAAGGAACATAAAGCATGCAATGAAAAAGTCTAAATCTCATACTATGCATTGGCATGTCATAAAAGAACAATTCATGCCAATCAAGTAAAGGCCAATGCATAGTATAAGTAGTTTCTTGCAATTCTATTGTATTGGAAACATAGAGAGGTGGAGATGCAGTTCCTCTCTCATAATAATTGCAAGTAGGATCAGCAAGCACATGCATATTATACTTATCAAAATCATCATCTGCAATAGTAAAAGGCAACCCATCTATATAATCCTTAATAAGTGCAAACTTCTCCAATAAAGTGTAGTTTGGAGAATTCAAAAAGATAATAGGACTATCATGTGTGGATGCAAGAGCAACAATTTCATGTTTAACATAAGGAACTATAGCAAGTTCATCTCCATAAGCATCATTCATATTGGCATCATGGCCACAAGCATAGCAAGCATCAAATTCATCAAAAAGGGATATTTCAAAAGAATCTAAGGGATCATATCAATCATCATATCATTCATCCTTTAGTAAGCATGAAGGGAAATTAAACAATGCATGAGTTGAAGAGTTACTCTTATTAGAAGGTGGGCATAGGTAGCTAATCTGCTCTTCCTCCCTTTGTTCTTTGCTCTCCTCGTCATCTTTTTCATTTGGGAAGCTCACAATGTCAGGAATTTCTTCTTCCATAGATTCCTGCAAAATATTAGTCTCTTCTTGGACAGCGGAGACTTTCTCAATAAATTGATCCATATGGAGATTATATTCATAATTGGCATAACAATAAAAAAGTATAGCTAAATTTTGAGATCGATAAATAGCATCATCATTAAATTCCACAAACTCTTCTATTTATTCCACATCATAGCAATCATATATTCCATTAGCATAAGAAGCCAAGGTTTCATGATCATTAAATTCACAAGAAAAGGGAAGGTGTTTGGTTTTCATCCTAGAGCAACAAGTAAAATCATATCTCAAGCATAGATTCCAAGCATACCATTGCAACATTCCAATTAGATCCCACAAGAGTTTTCCTTTTTGAGTCAAGCGATAATCCCTAAAGTATTCACATTGATCCAATGTGACTCCCATTATCAAGTTGAATGGGATTTTCTCGGGATTATCAAAATAGTGTCTAAAACTTTCCACATAACCAGAATCAAGGGTTTTAGGAGGTTCCCCATCTCCATGAGTAGCCAGTACAACTAATTTTTTTGCTGTTTCATGTTCCATATCCATAACTAAAGATAGAGAACAACTTAGAATAGAAAAAATAAAAACTACTTAGTGATAAAGCAAACAAGCATACACGAGAATATCAACCCTATTCTATGACTCCCCGGCAACGGTGCCAGAAAAAGGCCTTGATAACCCGCAAGTATATGGGGTCAATTGTAGCTTTTTCGATAAATAAGAGTGTTGAACCCAACGAGGAGCTAAAGGTATGATTAATAAACCCTTCAAGTTCTACCGACCACCGATAAAACTCTACGTGCACTTGACGTTCGCTTTACTAAGAACAAGTATGAAACTATTTTGTAGGTGCGATAAGATAGTTTGCAAGAATAAAACTAGAAGTACTTTGCAAGAATAAAACTACAAATAAATTGCAAGATAAGAAAAGCTAGTAGTAAAGTAGAAAGCTTTTGTAACACAAGAGAAAGATTTGTCCAAAGGCAATGGATAACTAGATCGGTAATCCTTGTTGCAATTCTATATGAGGGAGAGGCATGAGCTAACATACTTTCTCTACTTGGATCATATGCACTTATGGTTGGACCTCTAGCAGGCATCTGCAACTACCAAAGATCATTAAGGTAAAACACAACCATAGCATTAAGTATCAAGTCCCCTTTATCCCATACGCAACAACCCCCTTACTCGGGTGTAAGCTTCTGTCACTCTAGCCACCCACCATAAGCAAATCATGAACGTATTGCAACACCCTATAGCAGGGATCCCTCACGCTTGTGTGACACAGAGAGCACCATAGGACAACACCAATAATAAAACATACAACTCAAACCAATCACGATCATCAATCAACCCATAGGACAAAACAGATCTACCCAAACATCATAGGATAGCCATACATCATTGGGAAATAATATATATCACGAAGCACCATGTTTAAGTAGAGATTACAACGGGGAGAAGAGGTGTTTTTGTTAGTGTCAACGGTAGCAAGGTTGTTGATGTCGATCGCCATCATGATCGTTCCCCCGGCGGCACTCTAGCGCCACCGGAAGAGAGGGGGAGAGAGCCCCCTTCTTCTCCTTCTTCCATGGCCTCCCCCCTAGATGGGAGGAGGGTTCTCCCTCTGGTCCTTGGCCTCCATGGCGGTGGAGGGGATAGAGCCCCCTCTGATATTTGATCTATCTCTCTGTTCTCTTCTGTTCGCGTTCCTCTTTTCTGGCCTTTCAACGTTTCTTTTATAACCGAAGATCCGTAACTCCGATTGCGCTAAGATTTTAACAAGATTTTTTGCCGGATATAAGCCTCCTTGTGCCCGAAGGAGACCCCCAACCGACTCACAGTGTGGCCACATGGCACCACGACGCACCCTAGGGGGGCACGCCCAGGTGCCATGTGGGCAACGTGGGTTTCGTTTTGACTTGATTCCACCTCCAACAATTCACATATATTCCAAAATAATTCTCCAAATGATTTCATTAAATTTAGACTTTGTTTGATATGGGTATTCTTCGAAACAAAAAACATGTAGAACAGGAACTGGCACTGGGCATTGGATAAATATGTTAGTCCCAGAAATAATATAAAAAGTTGCCAAAAATATATGAAAGTCGTATAATATTGGCATGAAACAATAAAAAAATTATATATACAACGAAGACGTATCAATGTCCTTGAGATAGAATTGACATTATAGCCCCCAAGGGCTGGCTTATTTCTTTTGAAAAAGTCAGGCCTTCAACTGTATAGAGCGAAGTGTCGTGTAGCCCCCAAGGGCCGGCTCGTTTCTATGAAACAGTCAAGTCTTCATAATACAAAACCAACATGTAGATGAAATCAAGTCTGATAGCCTCCAAGGGCCGACTCATGTAAAAGAACTTGCATTAGCCCCCAAGTGCCATGTAGATTGCTAGCAAACTACTTGGGACTTCAGTTTAGAAATTGTGGCCGTCTCAGAGCCCCCCAAGTGTCGAAGTATGCAATGTTGTAGGCTCAGGACTATATGGTTTTGTATTGACATGATCTGATTTTAACATGTTCTGTTGCATGAGGCCGAGTCGAAAGCAGCCGGCTTGCAACATGAACTTAAGGCGAAGAAGAAGCTTCGTGCTGATGCTTAGTCAGCCACCGTGAGTCTGGAACTAGCAGCATCCACCGC
Source organism: Triticum dicoccoides (assembly GCF_002162155.2). Taxonomy (NCBI): domain Eukaryota; kingdom Viridiplantae; phylum Streptophyta; class Magnoliopsida; order Poales; family Poaceae; genus Triticum; species Triticum dicoccoides. The sequence goes on along the minus strand of NC_041390.1, from coordinate 625,054,231 downwards.
CGCGGAGAAGTTCAAAATTTTAACGACCTCTCATGATGAGGAGAATGCGGCAATGTGAAAGCATGCTGAAGAGGCAGAAAACCGGCTCAATCCCCTCTTTGAGGAATAAGGCAGGTTAAAATGCCATATCAGTCACATGACTCAGGCCATCTTTGGTAAGTGATCCGCCAACGATATTGATGACTCACCAGTGGACTTCTGTCACATTGTAGTAATGCTAACTTAAAATTTGGCCAAAAAATTTGCAGGCAGTAGAAGTGAGAAGCTTCATCAAGAGCCGCTTGTCAACCTGAAGGCGCTCTACAGTCTCCTGGAGTAACTTTTTGCCGGTAGCTTGTTTACGGTTACGTCGGTGAATGGTCATAATGAGCCGCCAAAGCTTATCAGGGACATTTTGAAGCAGCTCTTCACTATGCCAAAACAGATTGAGGAGCTCAAGAAGTCAGCCGCCCGCTCAGCCGTTATGCTATCCTTGAGCCGGGCCAAGGCTTATGTCCCAAACATGGATCTTTCTAAGCTAGCTGGCAGGTTTCCTGAGTTTAAAACAGATGGCAGCGAGTTCACTTCATCTGACTATTCCTGATGCTTGAAGGAGTCACGCGTCATGGTGAGTAAGCTTGTCGAGGAGCTGGATCAGAAGAGATACCAGGCGGCTTACAATGAAGAAAATGTGCGGGTTAACCTGCCAACCTTTGAGCCGGTCGATTTGACTCTATCATGGCATAAGCATATCTTTGCTCCTGATGTTGACCCATCATTTATCATGGAAGAGGACGTCGAGTCCCAAGCATTGACCACCCTCGACTGGGACTTTGATAATCTTCAGATAAGGAGAAGAGCAGAGCTAAAGCAGGATGACCTGGAGCCCCAAGCCACCAAGGAGCCACAAGAAAGGGCTGAGCCGGCAACCAATGACACGTCAGGCTCAGTAGTAGCTGAAAAACATTGATCATATTGGAGCCCAGCTGAGGCTTTTGTAATAGGGTAGTTTGAAACACTTGTGTGTTCTGACGTGACTTCGTGCACTTGCAAACTTGACAGTATTTTGGATGAAGCAATGTGAACTGGTGTTGTGGTGTACTAACACGCCTAGTCTTCTTTGGAATGATATCTGCTATGTTCAAGTAATGCTTTGGCGAGTTTAAACTTGTATGACCCCGCAAAATTTGGTCCTTCTTGCATAGTAGATGTCGAAGAAAATAACCCAAAGCGCTTTTAACATCTTGTCGGCATAGGATAAACAATAGCTCGTGCAAAGTTTGTGGCGACTCAAGGATGATTGTCGTCTGTTTTAGATCTAAAATAAGCCAGTGTCAATGACCCAGTGGCTCATGGCCAATTACGATCAACAGAGATAACCTGTAAACATAAATTGTATAAAATCACAAAAAATTTAGTCAGCTTTTGAGGCATGACAATATAGATCGGCTTTCGAGGCTCAAGTCTTGCTTCAGTGAAGCTGGCGTGATAGCCCATGGTTTATCCTCGCTCTCTGTAAGTTGGCTCTCATGTGACATAACCGATGTTTTAAGGTGTAGCATCAAGCAGACGGGAAGGTTTGACCAAGATAATGTGGCAGTTATTTGTCGGGTCAAGAGGGTGAGAAATATAAAGTCGGTGAGTTGGAAGCCCCAAGTGACCAATGATCAAAAAAGTAAAGACTCATGCACAACAGTTGAGATGAAATGACAGAGACCCCGAGTTTCGAGGGTGCCGGCTTTATTTATATTGATCATAATATATATAGAGTACAAGAGAACTTTGAGCCGGTGGCACTAAGTATAATAAGGTCTTAGATGAGCAATATTCCAATGCCTGTTGGTCTCCTCCTCAGATGTGTGAGACTTCTTGTGTTCACGAAGGTCTATTAGGTAGTATGACCCGTTATGGAGGTTTTTGCTGATGACAAAAGGCCCTTCCTAGGGTGGAGAGAGCTTATGCGTACCTGTCTGATCTTGAATCAGATGGAGCACTAAGTCCCCTTCTTGGAAAGTATGGCTGCGAACTCTATGACTATGATAGTGATGTAGGTCTTGTTGATATATTGCAGAGCGTGCTACTGCTAAGTCACGTTCCTCCTCCAGAGCATCTGCTACTTGTAGACTGTGTTGGATTTTTATCCCCGAAGAGGAGGGGATGATGCAGCACAGTAGAGTAAGTGTTTACCTCAGTTAAGAAACCAAGGTTATCAATCTAGTAGGAGAACCAAGCAACACCACGTAAATAGCACCTGCACACAAAATGCAAACCTTCGCACCGAACGCAAACGAGAGGTTGTCAATCTCTCGATGGTCGTATAGCAAGATTAAAGGTATATGATAGATTGATAGATTGATAAATAAATAAATAAAAGATAAAAATATGTAGCATATACTTTTGTTATTTTTATATAAGAAAACAAGATAGATCTTAGGATAAAAGTAGACCCGGGGGCCATAGTGTTCACTAGAGGCTTCTCTCAAGAAAATATCATACAGTGGGTAAACAAATTACTGTTGGGCAATTGATAGAAAAGAAAATAATTATGACGCTATCCAAGGCAATGATCATGATATAGGCATCACGTCCAAGACAAGTAGACCGAAACGATTCTGCATCTACTACTATTACTTCACACATCGACTGCTATCCAACATGCATCTAGTGTATTAAGTCCAAAAGAACGAAGTAATGCATAAAGAACGATGACATGATGTAGTCAAGATAAATGCTAACAAGAATTCATCCCAACTTTTTATCCTTAATGGCAACAATACATGCATGTCAAATTCCCTTTTGTCACTAGGACTGAGCACCGCAATATTGAACCCATCACAAAGCACCTCTTCCCATTACAAGAAAATCCAATCTAGTTGGCAAAACTAAACCAAAAATTCAGAGAAGAAATACGAGGCTATAACAATCATGCATAAAAGAGATCAGAGAAGAACTCAAATTATACAAGGATAGATCTGATCATAAACTCACAATTCATCGGATCCCAACAAACACACCGCAAAATGTCATTACATCGGATGGATCTCCATGAAGATCATGGAGACCATTGTATTGAGAAACAAAGAGAGAGAAGAAGCCACTAGATACTAACTACGGGCCCAAATGTCAATGGTGAACTACTCATGCATTATCGGAGAGGCAGCAAGGATGATATAGAGCCCCTCCCTGATGGATTCCCCCTCCGACGGAGTACCGGAAAAGGTCTCTAGATGGGATCTCTCGATAACAAAGGCTTGCGGCGGCGGAAAAAGTATTTCATGGGCTCCCCTGAGGGTTTCTAGATTTCTCTGAATTTATAGTGGAGGAATTAGGTCAAACGGAGGCAGGGACCCACATGGCACCTGGGCGCCCCCCTGGGTGCATCCTGGTACCATGTGGCCCACCCTATCTTCTTTTGCCTTGGCTTCCAAGCCTGTGTTGATCCTTATCTCCAGAAAAAATCTCCCCGAAGTTTCGGGGCATTTTGATCTTATGTGATATTGATTTTCTATAAAACCAAAAACAGGCAGAAAACAGGAACAGGCACATGGCACTAAGTTAATAGGTTAGTCCCCAAAAATGATATTAAAATGTATGAAATGATATTAAAAACATCCAAGATTGATACTATAATAACATGGAACACTCAAAAATAATAGATACATTGGAGACGTATCAAGCATCCCCAAGCTTAACTCATGCTCGTCCTCGAGTAGGAAAGTGACAAAACATATTTTTGATGTGGAATGCTACCCAACATACTCAACAAAATTCTTTTCATAGCATAGACATGATGACTTATATGATTCAAAGCAATAGTCTATAGTTTGACATGAAGACATAAATACTCAAGTAATGCTAACAAGCAACCATGCCTTTCAAAATAACAATGCTAAAGAAAATTATCCCTATCCCATTATGCTCAATCATTGATCCATTCATGAAACATACTCGAATATCAATCATATCCCATGCACACACATGATCACATGACCCCCTAGTTGGTGCTTTTAAAGAGAAGTTTGAGACTCAAAATTGCACAAAAATAAATAGATAGGCCCTTCGCAGAGGGAAGCATTGATTTATAGAGGTGCCAGAGCTCAAGTTTTTAAAGAGAGATTAAAATTTATTTTGGGAGGCATGCTTTTCTCGTCAACGAAAACGACTAAGTGTTTCCCATACCTTCCATGCTAGATACATCATAGGTGGTTCCCAAATAGAAAATAAAGTTTGGCTCCCCATCATCGTTCCATGGTTTTGAAGCTTTTGCCCCTTTTTTCCATTCATATCCAAAGGAGTTTGTTTTTCCACCTTTCATTATCACAATCCATGGCTAGCCATATTCACCGGTGCCCTCCATACCAACACTTTCCAAGGAAATTTTATTTTATTTTGGGAATGGGCATCCCTATTACCGCCACACTCTCGTGCAATGACAAGTGAATAAACACTCATCTTGAGAATGGCATATCCAACATGGAATTCATCGGCCACCCCTCACCGCTTCATGATCGATACGGGCACACAAAAGCGAGGTTTATTTTAGAGATTTTTTTAGAGATGGCACATGCAAATTTACTTAGGACCACATTGAAATACCACATATAGGTAGGTATGGTGGACACAATTGGGAAAAGTGGGTTTAAGATAATGGATGCACAAGTAGTATTCCTGCTTAGTACAAGTGGAGGCTAGCAAAAATATTGAGAAGCGACCAACAAACAAACCATAATGATGCACATGCATACATAAAACGTACCAAACACCGAATAATGCACCACAAGTAGGATATAACTTCATTGCATAACTATTGACTTTATGTGCATGCATAGGGAATCATAAACCTTAACATCAATATTCATACTAGAGCATAATTACACATGAACATAACTCACATATCATCATCTACATATGCCAAAACTATTGCAAGGAATCAAGTTTTTCATGTCCCAAAAAATCTTTATGCTAGTTTTCATTATCCCTCTTGAATATTCATCACATGGGGACCAAGCTTATAGCTTGTACAATTTACCATAACTATTTTCAACTCTCAAATAGATATAAGTTAACCAAGAGAGTAAATGTCTACAAAACTTCTAGCATTCTCAAAAACATATAAGTGAAGCAAGAGAATAAATTTCTACAAAATATCTAGCAAAAAAAATATCAAAAAGATATAAGTGAAGCAAGAGAGTTCATGTGTTTCTCTAAAACAAAACCACCACCATGCTCAAAACGATTTAAGTGAAGCACCAGAGCAACCACCTAGCTCAACAAATTTAAGTGGAGCACAATGTGCAATTCTAACAAATCATGATGACATGAGGCTATCTCAAGCAAATGTGTTCAGAGGTGATGATTGTGATAAAATAAAACAAATCAAAGACTCATATCATACAAGATGCTCCAAGCAAAACTCATATCATGTGACGAATAAAAATATAGTCTCAAGTATGATACCGATGGTCGTTAGAAGAAAGAGGGCATGCCTTCCAGGGCATCCCCAAGCTTAGACGCTTGAGTATCCTTAGATATTACCTTGGGGTGACTTGGGCATCCCCAAGCTTAGGCTTTTTCATCTCATCATTCCTTCATCCATCATGGTCACACCCAAAACTTGAAAACTTCAATCACACAAAACTCGGCAAAATCTTCATGAGTTCTGTTAGTATAACAAAACAAATCACTACCCTAAGTACTATTGTAAACCCATTAATATTTTATTTTTGCATTATAGGTACTGTATTCTAACTTTCCCATGACTTTCACCCCCCGATACAATCCATAGTTTCATCAAAACAAGCAAATAATGCATCAAAAACAGAATTTGTCAAAAAGAGAACAGTCTTTAGGAATCTGTAAAAGGGCCATACTTCTGTAAATCCAAAAATTCTGAAAAATTAAGAAAACGTGGAAAATTTGTATATTAATCATGTGTCAAAAATTCAAAAGAATTTGACACCCTGACGAATTTATAAAAATTCTAGACTAGGCGTCAAAGTTTCTGTTTTTCACATAATCGAGTCCACTATCAACCACATCATCCCAAAGTTCTTACTTGGCACAAACACTAATTAAAATATAAAAGCCAACTCAAAACTGAGGAAAATAAAGGGTAAACAAAAGAACAGAACCAAAAAGTGAAAAACAAAAATTTATTTTATTAGTTGGGTTGCCTCCCAACAAGCGCTATCGTTTTACGCCCCTGGCTAGGCATAAAACAATACATCAAGTATTGTCATCCTTGGATTTGACTCCATAGGTGGCCCTCATAATGGATTCATAGGGCGGTTTTATTTTGGTTCTCGGGAAGTGTTCCATGCCTTTCTTCAAAGGAAACTAAAACTTTATATTTCCCTCTTTCATATCAATCACCACACCAATGGTGCGTAAAAATGGTCTACCAAGAATCAAAGGACAAGACAGATTGCAATCAATATCAAGAACAATAAATTCCACGGGTACATAGTTCCTATTTGCAACAATAAGAACATCATTGATCCTCCCCAATGGCTTTTTGATAGTAGAAACCACCAAATGCAAATTAAGAGAACACTCATCCAAATTGGTAAAACCAAGAACATCACAAAGAGATTTTGGAATTGTAGAAACACTAGTACCCAAATCATACAAAGCATTGCACTCAAAATTCTTGATCTTAACCTTGATAGTAGGTTCCCACTCATCAAATAATTTTCTAGGAATATAAATTTCTAGCTCAAGTTTTTCTTCCAAAGCTTTCAATAAGGCTTCCACAATATGTTTAGTAAAAGCCTTATTTTGTTCAGAAGCATTTGGTGAGTTCAACAAAGATTGCAACAAAGAAATACACTCAACCAAAGAACAACTATCATAATTAAAGTCATGGCAATCCAAGATAGTGGGTACACTGCTAGCTAAAGTGTTAACCTCTTCAAACCCACTTTCAATAATTTTAGCATCAAGATTTTCACCCTCCAAATCATGGAGACGCCCTTTATCTAAAGTTGACTCTTCTTCAGTCTCCTTGTCAACAATATTAACATTACTAAACAAAGAATCAATAGAAGACACACCAATCATCTTAACATGCTCATCATTATTGCTACCAAAATTAGTAAGAGAGGATTTTTCAAGCAATTCCCGCTTAGCATTCAACATAGCGGTTCTCTTCTTACTTTCATCAATAGAAACATAAATGGCCTTAATGGATGCATTAATATCAAGTCTCGAAGGCAAAGGTTTTTTCTTGAGATTTTCCAAATCAAGAGAAAGCTTATAAATGCTCTTAGACAAATCATCAATCTTGTTCAACTTTTCTTCTATTAAAGTGTTGAAAACTTTTTGAGCATTGATAAATTCTTTAAAACTACTTTCAAGATTAGAGGGCATCCTTTGGTTATTATGATAAGAATTACCATAAGGATTTCCAAAACCATTAGAGGAATTTCCAGGAAAAGGCCTAGAATTGAAATTACCTCTATAAGCATTATTATTGAAATCGCTACGAGACACAAAATTCACATCTACGGGATCACTATCTTGCTAAATCAATGTAGAAAAAGGCAAATCATTAGGATCAATAGAAGCATTCTTACAAGAAACCAATTTCACAAGAGCATCAACTTTATCACTCGAAGTACTAATCTCCTCAACGGCATTCACCTTCTTGGTAGTAAGTGCCCTTTTGGTATGCCATTGAGAATAATTAGCCATAATATTATCAAGCAACTTAGTAGCATCACCCAAAGTAATTTCCATAAAAGTTCCAGCCATGGCGAAATCCAAAAGATTTCTAGAAACAAAATTCAAGCCAGCATATTTTTTGGATAATCATCCACAAATTCAAACCATGAGTAGGGCAATTTCTCAACATCAATTTCTCCCCCCCCCCCAAGATTGCGCAACATGTTCATGATCAAGTTGCTTGAAATTCATGATTTGATTTCTCAAAGAGATAATCTTTGCGGGAGGGAAATACTTAGTAATAAAAGCATCTTTGCATCTATCCCAAGAATCGATGCTATTGCGAGGCAAAGAAGAAAACTAGTTTTTTGCACGATCTCACAAAGAAAATGGAAACAATTTCAACTTGATAATATCATTGTCCGCATCTTTTTTCTTTTGCATGTCACACAACTCAACAGAAGTGTTGAGATGTGATGCCGCATCCTCATTAGGACTTTCAGAAAATCGATCTTCATAACAAGATTCAATAAAGTGGTATTTATGTCAAAAGATTCCGCACTAGTGGCAGGAGAAGCAATAGGAGTGCTAATAAAATCATTGTTGTTGGTATTGGAAAAGTCACACAACTTGGTGTTCTCTTGAGACATGATGTCTACGCAAATAAAAACGAGCAAAGAAAAGGCGAACGAGAAAACGGCGAAGAAAAAGAGGCAAATAAAAATGGCAAAAGAGAAAGCAAATATTTTTGTAATTTTTTTAGAAGTGGGGGAGAGGAAATGAGAGGCAAATAGAAAATAAAGTAAATGCAAAGGTAAGTGTTGAGTGTAGGTACTTGGTAATGTTGATGATGTCTCCCCGGCAACAATGCCAGAAATTATTCCTGCTACTTGTAGACTGCATTGGATTTTTGATTTTTATCCCCAAAGAGGAGAGGATGATGCAGCACAGTGGAGTAAGTATTTCACTCGGTTAAGAAACCAAGGTTATCAATCCAGTAGGAGAACCAAGCAACACCACGTAAACAACACCTGCACACAAAACGCAAACCTTCGCACCCAACGCAAACGAGAGCTTGTCAATCTCTCAGCGGTTGAATAGCGAGATTAAAGGTATATGATAGATTGATAGATTGATAAATAAATAAAAGATAAAAATATGCAGCAAATATTTTTGGAATTTTTGTATAAGAAAACAAGATAGATCTTATGATAAAAGTAGACCCGGGGGCCGTAGTGTTCACTAGAGGCTTCTCTCAAGAAAATAGCATACGGTGGGTAAACAAATTACTGTTGGGCAACTGATAGAAAAGAAAATAATTATGATGCTATCCAAGGAATAATCATGATATGGGCATCATGTCCAAGAGTAATAGACCGAAACAATTCTGCATCTACTACTATTACTTCACTAATCGACCGCTATCTAGCATGCATCTAGTGTATTGAGTCCAAAAGAACGAAGTAATGCATAAAGAACATGATGACATGATGTAGTCAAGATAAATTCTAACAAGAATTCATCCCAAATTTGTATCCATAATGGCAACAATACATGCATGTCAATTCCCCTTCTGTCACTAGGACTGAGCACCGCAAGATTAAACCTATCACAACGCACCACTTCCCATTGCAAGAAAATCCAATCTAGTTGGCCAAACTAAACCAAAAATTCAGAGAAGAAATACGAGGCTATAACAATCATGCATAAAAGAGATCAAAGAAGAACTGAAATTATACAAGGATATATCTGATCATAAACTCACAATTCATCGGATCCCAACAAACACATTGCAAAAAGTCTTTACATCTGATGGATCTCCATGAAGATCATGGAGACCATTGTATTGAGAAACAAAGAGAGAGAATAAGCCATCTAGCTACTAACTACAGACACGAAGGTATATGGTGAACTACTCACACAACATCGAAGAGGCGGCAAGGATGATGTAGAGCCCCTTCGTGATGGATTCCCCCTCCGGCGGAGAACTAGAAAAGGTCTCCAGATGGGATCTCTCGAGAACAGAGGCTTACAGTGGTGGAAAAAGTATTTTGTGGTATCCCCTGAGGGTTTCTGGACTTCTCTAAATTTATAGTGGAGTAATTAGGTCAAACAGAGGCAGGGGCACACATGGCACCTGGGCACCCCCCTGGGGCGCACCCTTGTGCCATGTGGCCCACCCTATCTTCTTCTGCCTTGGCTTCCAAGCTCGTGTTGATCCTTATCTCCAGAAAAAATCTTCGAAAAGATTCAGAGCATTTTGATCTTATCTGATAGTGATTTTCAGTAAAACCAAAAACGGGTAAAAAATAGGAACTGGCACATGGCACTAAGTTAATAGGTTAGTCCCCAAAAATGATATAAAAATGTATGAAATCATATTAAAAACATCCAATATTGATACTATCATAGCATGGAACAATAAAAATAATAGATACGTTGGAGACATATCAGCATCCAAAGAGTCTTGCTGAGCCTGCTCGTTATTGCTACTTGTAGACTACGTTGGATTTTTATCCCCGAAGAGGAGAGGATGATGCAGCACAGTAGAGTAAGTATTTCCCTCAGTTAAGAAACCAAGGTTATCAATCCAGTAGGAGAACCAAGCAACACCACGTAAACAGCACCTACACACAAAACGCAAACCCTCGCACCCAACACAAACGAGAGGTTGTCAATATCTCGGTGGTCAAGTAATGAGATTAAATGGTAAATGATAGATTGATAGATTGAGAAATAAATAAAAGATAAAAAGGTGCAGCAAGTATTTTTGGTATTTTTGTATAAGTAAACAAGATAGATCTTATGATAAAAGTAAACCCGGGGCCGTAGAGTTCACTAGAGGCATCTGTCAAGAAAATAGCATACGGTGGGTAAACAAATTACTGTTGGGCAATTGATAGAAAAGCAAATAATTATGACGCTATCCAAGGCAATGATCATGATATAGGCATCACATCCAAATCATGTAGACCGACTCCTACATGTATCTACTACTATTACTTCACACATCGACTGCTATCCGGCATGCATCTAGTGTATTAAGTTCAAGAGAATGATGTAATGTATTAAGAACGATGACATGATGTAGTCAAGATAAACGCAAATAAGAACTCATCCCAACTTGTTATATTTAATGGCAACAATACTTGTGGGTCACTCCCCTTTTTTCACTAGGACCGAGCACCTCAAGATCGAACCCATTACTAAACACCTCTTCCCATTGCAAGAAGATCTAATCTAGTTCGCCAAACCAAACCAAAACTTTGGAGAAGAAATACAAGGCTATACTAAATCATGCATAAAAGAGATCAGAGAAGAACTCAAATAAAACAAGGATAGATCTGATCATAAACTCACAATTCATCGGATCCCAACAAACACACCGCACAAAGTCATTACATCGGATGGATCTCCGTGAAGATCATGGAGACCATTGTATTGAGAATCACATAGAGCGAGAGAGAGAGCCATCTAGACACTACCTACGGACCCGTAGGTCTTTGGTAAACTACTCATGCATCATCGGAGAGGCGGCAAGGTTGATGTAGAGCCCCTCTGTGATGATTTCTCCCTCCGGCGGGGTACTGAAGAAGGCCTCCAGATGGGATCTCGCGAGAACAGAGACTTGCGGTGGTGGAAAAAGTATTTCATGGACTCCCCTGAGGGTTTTGGAATTCTTCTGAATTTATTGTGGTGGAGGTAGGGCAAATGGTGCAATGAGGGGCCCACATGACACTGGGGCACCCCCCCCCCCCGGGGCGTGCCCTGGTGCCATGTGGGGCCCTCCAGTCATTTCTTCCTTGGCCTCCAAGTTCCTGGTGATCCTTATCTTTAGAAAAAAATCTCCAAAAAGTTTTGCGATGATTTGATCTTATCTGGTATTGATTTTCTGTAAAACAAAAGCAGGGCAGAAAACAGAACTGGCATGTGGCACTAAGTTAATTGGTTAGTCCCCTAAAATGATATGAAAATGTATGAAATGATAATAAAAACATCCAAGAATAATAATATCATACCATGGAACAAGAAAAAATAATAGATACGTTGGAGACGTATCAGTTATCTGCTTTGACGTAAGTTGTGACCCGGGGGAATCATGACAGATATTGCTTGGTAAGACGGCTTCTGCACCGTAAACCATGAAGAAAGGCGTGAAGCCTGTTAATCTGTTCGGAGTGGTCCGTATGCTCCAAAGGACAGAGGGAATCTCCTCAACCCAACAACCTGGTATGCGTTCAAGGGGAACCATAAGTGTTGGCTTGATACCTCACATGATCTCCTTATTAGCACGTTCAGCTTGGCCATTGGATTGAGGGTGTACAACTGATGCCACATCAAGCCGGATGTGTTCTTGTTGACAAAACTGCTCCATATCCCCCTTGGACAGATTGGTGCCATTGTCAGTGATGATTCTATGTGGATAACCAAAGCGAAATATCAACTTCTTCAGGAACTTGACTGCTGTAGCAGCATTACAATTGCTGATTGGCTCTGCCTCAACCAACTTGGTAAACTTATCAATAGCAACCAAAAGGTGAGTCTTTTTATCCTGGGACGGCTTAAACAGAGGAACCATATCGAGCCCCCAGACTGCAAAGGGCCAAGTAATTGGAATCATCCTGAGTTGTTGAGCCAGAACAGGAGCCTGGCGTGTAAACTTCTAGCAACCATCACACTTTTTTTACTATATCCTCAGTATCAGCGTGGGCTGTAAGCTAGAAAAAACCATGGCGAAAAGCTTTTGCTACCAAGGACTTTGAGCTGATATGATAACCATAGTCCCTGGAGTGAATCTTGTGGAGGATCTCTCGCCCTTCTTCAGGAGAAACACAATGTTGGAAAACCCCAGTGATGCTCCTCCTGTGTAACTCGCCGTTTACGATTGACATAGACTTGGAGTGTCGAACGATCAAACGAGCCGTGAGATTATCTCCAGGGAGCTCACCACGAGTCAAGTAATCTAGATAAGGGACAGTCCAGTCTGGAATAGCATGTAGAGATGCCACTAGATCTGCCTCCGGGTGAGGGATAGCAAGATCTTCCTCAAAGGGCAACTTGACAGAAGGGTTGTGAAGTACATCA
>NC_041390.1:625024644-625041272 GCF_002162155.2 Triticum dicoccoides | reverse complement strand
CTGTGAGCTGAGTCATGATAATGCTTCAGTCACCTCGTTAAGCCACCGGTCAATGTGATCCACTTGGTATCCCTTGAAGTGTCCTGGAATGTTAGTCACTTCCTGACGATAAGCCGCTATGAGTGGGTCTTTGGAATCCCAGGTGCCAGAAACTTGTTGAGCCACCAAATCTGAGTCGCCTAGACACCGGACCCGGCTGAGGTTCATATCCTTAACTATGCAGAGGCCATGGAGGAGGGCCTCATATTCAGCTGCATTGTTAGTACAAGGAAACATAATCCTTAAAACATAACAAAATTTTCACCTCAAGGGGAAGATATGACAACTCCAGCCCCCGAGCCCTCAAGCTGCCTGGAACCACAAAGTGTATAGTCCAATATGTGTTACCTGGCTTCCCCTCAGGGGCTTGAAGTTCAATCCAATCGATGATGAAATCCACGAGTGCTTGGGACTTGATAGCTGTGCATGGCACATACTTAAGATGATGTGGGCTTAGCTCAATTGCCCACTTAGCAACCCGGACTGTAGCCTCCCTATTCTGGATGATGTCTCCCAAGGGTGCTGAGATGAACACAGTGATGGGGTGCTCCAAAAAGTAATGCTGCAGCTTGCGACTCGCCATAAACACGCCAAATACCAATTTTTGCCAGTGAGGATACCTCTGTTTGGATTCTGTCAAAACCACGCTGACATAGTACACTGGTCTTTGAACTGGGTATTCTTAACTAGCCTCTTTCCTCTCCATGACAATGGCCACACTTACTGCTTTGTTATTAGCAGCAATGTACAGGAGCATAGGCTATTTGTCAATGGGAGCAGCAAAGACGGGAGGCCCAGCCAACTGTTTCTTGAGGACTTTAAAGGCTGCATTGGCAGCATCGCTCCAGACAAAATTGCCAGTCTTCTTCAGTATCTGATACAAGGGAATCGCCTTCTTGCCCAGGCGGCTTATGAACCGGCTCAAGGCTTCAATCTGGCCCGCCATACGCTAAACGTCGTTGATGTTTGCTGGCTTAGCAAGCGAAGTTACTGCCTTGATTTTGTTCGGGTTAGCATCGATTCCTCGTTCTGACACTAACAAACCAAGCAACTTGCCAGCAGGAACACCAAAAACACACTTGTCCGGGTTAAGCTTCATCTGATAAGTTTGAAGATTTGTGAAAGTTTCCTTGTGGTCCTCCAACAAAGTCTCCTTCTTTTGTGACTTAACCACAATATCATCAACATAAGCATGAACATTGCGACCAATCTGGGTGTGGAAACAGTTTTGCACAAACTGCTGATACGTTGCCCCCGCACTGTCTGGGCCAGATTTCAGGGACACACAAAATCCCAGAAATTAACCCCTCGTGTCATCACCAGCCCAGGATTACTGTTACTAGTGGACATGTCCTTGTTACAGATAACCAAGCTATTACAAGAATTGGATACAAGACCATAAAGGTCCAATGATACAACAATGATTTTGGTGGTGGATTACGGAAGTGACTTGTGGTTCTCCGATGTCGATGGGGCTCCATTCCCACAGGAACGGCTGACCTGGATAACTCCTATCTCGCATGGCTGCTACCTTAGGCTCCGCATGGATGTCGTGGTACTCCTCAATGAAATCCGGACCTGGCCAAGTAAATAGCCAGGGACAAGCCTGTGAGTACGGTGGTATGTACTCGCAAACATTATGAACAAAAGATATACTGAGTGTAGCAGATAAAACATATGATCATGATGAACTAAACTATATGCGAATGCTCATGCTGGACCATATTAAATGCATGTTGACAGAAATTAAATCATGGCATGGTAAAATTAATAGCATGGGCAGAACAAGGGATATAAAGTGCAGTGACAACATGGAAAGTTAATGGTTAATCGGGCGAGACAGGACCGCCCGAGAATCCAGAAGAAAATAAAAGAAATGCCAATTGGGTGTCTAAAAGGAGGATCGGGTGAAACAGGACCGCCCGAGAATCCAAGCGAGACCATGAGAGGTCTTGAAAAGAAATGCCAGTCGGGTGTCAAGTGACACCACGATCGGTCTTGAAGAGAAATACCAAACAGGTATCCAATAGATTAGTGGCAAGACAGTACTGCCTGAAAACTCAAGGGACGCCTCGTAAGGTCTTGAAAAATAAAACTGAATGTCCGGGGTAGTCTAGCCAGCCCCTGAGACACTCAGGAAATAAATAAGAGACATGGGTTAGTTCACAATATTAATCACATCATCAATAATATTCATGCAGCAATCATATCCACAATAATAGTACTCATAAAATATTCATGACAGTCTTAGTGATGATAATAATGTCCTGCAGAAATGATTCATGCATCATTTAATTATTTCCTCTAGAGACCGACTCTAAGACCGACACTTGACCAACCCAGACTGTAGTCCTTAACCGCAGACACGGCTATTCAAATAGGTTTAACTCAGTAGAGGGTGTACTCTTTACCCACAAGTAAAGGATTTCTTTAGTCAGTACCGTAACACTGACTAATTCTCATTACGGTCTTTAGGTTGAAACACACCTGACCAGCACACACCAGCTTAACCTTCCGGATGCCAGGAATCACCCACAACATCTTTTCAGAAAAACTCTAAGACGGGGAAAACCAACGTTTCTGCATGGGATCGCTATTCATACGCGCGGATTATAAGGGTATCTCCCCTCTCGGCTCCAACGAGCCGAAAACACCCATGCCCCCTGACCCGATGATCGGGATTCAGACCACGGCCGCGGAAACTCTCATCGTAGTCCTCTGTGTGGTGTGTACCTGGACAGGGGTTAACAACTTACTAAGACGTACCCTACCCGTGGCAGGGACCAGTGGCAGTACGAATCAAGAATGGGGGTTACCGAAAGAAGACTCGATCTACGGTCAGACTCAGGAGGTTAAGTTATCCTGCAGTGATTAGCACAATCAAGTTTCTCGGTAGTACCCAATAGGGTCATAACCTGGCATGTCCCAACATGCCCTTACTGATCATTCTCATCACCACGAGGATTCAGTCTCTCTGTCACTTCACTCGTGACCGATCTTTCTTGCAGTTTAGTCCAGACCAACATAGGCAAACATGACATGTTAGAGTGACCATCCTTATTCATGCTTTATGCATATGCAATATTATCCGGGAATCATGCATGCATCACTAACCGTATGCAAAACTTATCCATATGCAGATTCATTCAAATTCAACATAGGCATGATTCAAATTATTCCAACAAGAAACTACCAAACATTCACCATATCAAGTGTTCAAGATGCTTGCCTTGGGCATGCCGAGGTGTTGAGTGCCTTCCAAAAGTTTGAAAATCCTACCCTCTCTCCATTCCTATTTTCGAAATAATTTGAATTAACCCATATAGCAAAAACAGTGGCAAAAAGTTGTTTGAATAATTTTGAAAAGAATATTAAAATGAACTTGATGAAAAATGAAAAATAATAGAAAAAGAATCAAATCATTTGGAGTTAGTATGAATTACTTAGGTAATTTCAAAAATGAAAAGAAAGTAAAAAGATGGATTTTAACAAATCCTGCTGAAAATATTGTTGAGAAAAATGTTCACCACATTTATATAAATAAAGAATGATTTTTGGGATATGAAGAAATTTGAATTATCAAATTTACTTTTGAAATAAAGCGGTGGAATTAATTGAACACTTCTGAAGAAATAGAAAACAGAGAAAAGAAAAAGGCAGCAGAGCGCCCTGGGCGTAGAATAACTATTGGGCCAGCCGCGTGGTGAAGAGAACGATGGCTCACCGACAGGTGGGACCCGCCTGTCGGGTTCGTCCTTAACCTCCTACGCGCGCAGACAGAACAAAGCAGAGACTCAGGCGAGGATTGCCGGCGACAGGGGGCATCATTTCCAACGCCCGGCCTACCCACGTGCTTAGGAGGACGGACCGCGCCTAATGAAGGGGAGGGAAGCGTCCGGGAAGCGTCCGGGGAGGGAAGCGTCCGGTTGAGAAGAGCTTCTCCCAATGGCGGAGGAAGCTTCGGCTATGGAGGAGGCTTTGCATTCCCCGGCTCCCAAGCGGAATTGGAAGAGGGAATGGGCCATGTGGGCTATGGTGGATCTATTGGAGAAGAAATAAGGAAACGGGAGGCTCTGGTTGTGCCAAATTCGATAGGGCATCGATGGCGAAGGCACGACCAGAGGCGAGGGGAAATGGCTGCTCCGGTTGCTCTGGTGGCCTCGAGGTCCAAATGGGGGAGGTGAAGGGCGGCTTGAGTGGCCTAGAGCCCGATAGGACTCCTTTTATAGCCGGATGACGCCGGTGCCACGGCTTCCCGAATCAGGACACGGCGGCGGAGGCCATTCATGGCGGGGATGAGGCCGGCGGGGCCGGTGTAGTGATCGGCGGGGTAGTACGGGTCGGTGGCCGTCCAGAGTTAAGAGGGGGGCAGCTAGCAGCTTTGGATAACTCGGGCGGTGCCGTGCCCGAGCAAATGACGGCGGCGGCTCGGGTCGGTGGCTGGCCGTCGGTGGGCGGCGCTAGGCGACAGGAGGGGGTGTCAGCGAGGCTCGGGGTTGCTCAGTGGTTCAAGGGAAGAGTTAAGGTGGTCGAGAGGGGCAGCGAAGGAGCAGCAGCAGCTCGATGCCCATGGCTGCAATTCGGGCGCTCTGGCCGCGCTCTGGGCATGCCCGCTGCCTGCTCAACGGAATGCCAGAGTGGTCAAATTAGCTCTGGTGATTATACAACTTAACAGGTTCGTTACTGAGTGTGGTTTGGGTCTTTTCGACATGTTGGTTTGGCCAATTAAACAAGATCCCAAAGTAATGTCAGAATCATGCCAAATCTGGCCACGCACTCTAGGTGTTTGACAAAATGCCAAGGCCACCTAGGTGACTTATCTGGCCACCAAAATTACCAGGTTGGGGTATCTTTAGATGGTAAAGATAATGGCAAGGCTAGTTTGAGAAAAACATAAAATTGTTAGTGCAAGTTTTGTAAAAATTAAGTTCTGGACTGAAAATGCGGAGGAATATTTGGTGGGTCTAAATGATGCAAATGGAGTTTATATTCTGTACTTAAGGGTTTGGTTGGAAGGTTTACAAGTGGGAAAAATTTGAGAGTCATTTGAGCAATATAAATTAGGGTTGCAGTTAAAACTCAAAATCAGTACAGAAATGAAAATAGAAGGTTTTACTCAAAATTTTCAAAATACCATGCTGGGTTTTTGCATAAAAGTGATGGGTAGGCCTCACATGACCTCCCATAATTTTTGTGGAATTTTTAAAGAATTATTTAAAGTAGTTGTAGTGTAACAGAAGCATTTAAAGTATTGAAAATGCTTTTAAAAGAATTGTCTTGGGGCAAAATTTTATTATGAAAATCATTCCTATTATTATTAATCTATAATTGAAAAGATTTAAGAGAATTCCCAAATCCACAATCATTTCCAAATAATTTTCTATATGGAGAGAAGAGTTTTGAAAGTCAGAACCAGAAAAGATTCAAAAATTAATAAAAGACCTAATATAATTCAAAAAAATTAATTCTAGTCAAATTTTACTTAATAAAAACATGATTAAAATTTTGGGGTGTTACACGCACTCTTGAACCCAAAAGGCATAGAGACATAATAGAGCGCTCCAAAAGGTGTGATGAAATCCGTCTTTTGCTGGTCCTCAACGGCGATCTTTATCTGATGATTGCTAGAGTAAGCATCCAAGAAGCACAAACTCTCACAACCCGTCATTGCATCACTGATCTGGTCAATGTGTGGGAGAGCAAATGGGTCTTTAGGACAAGCCTTTTTGAGATCTGTGTAATCAACACACATGCATCAAGTGCCATTCTTCTTCAGAACAGCACTGGATTTGCCAACCACTCGATGTCATGGATCAACACAATCACCTATGGGGCCCCTCGGCCCCTTTGTGGTTCGGCATGGGGGAGGTCATGTTGCACGAAGAGCGGAAGTCGTGGAGCAACAAAATGGCGATGACACGGGCGATTTTTAACCAGGTTCGGGCCGCTGTGAAGCGTAAAACCCTACTCTTGTTTTGGTGGATTGAGTGGAAGAAAGGCCACGGGCACGACGCGCTGGTCCCCGCAAGGTGGCCTCAGGAGTGCAGCTGCGCGCGTACAAGTGTGTATTGGTTCGAAGTGGCCGAATCCTTTCCTAGGTTGCCTTGGACCTCCTTTTATAGTCCAAGGGGTGACCACAATGGCAAAATAGACATTATACTATGATTAGATAGCAAACTGTGATATCATACCTAACTCTGGTAGTTAGGACAAAGTGCATTAAATGCACTGCTATGTGTCCTACTGTGGACGTAGCCCGACAAGCCTGCTGCACCGCTGAAGCCAGCTTTGGCTTACTGTCTTGACACGTTTCTGGACGTGTCTCAAGAGGGGGTGTGATCTGTCTTCCATCAGGCCGCCACGCGGCCGACGGCAGCCACTCAGCCACTTGGGGGCTCGACACCACACTGATAAGTGACTTGCGTCTCTATTTGGTGGAGCAGTGGAGCGGTGGCACCTTGGTGGGGATCTGGGGTTGAATCGCCTCGGTAAGCCTGTCGGGGTTTGTCTTGGACTTGTTCCAGGGGGCGGTCTCGACCCGACCAGGCTCTCCTGCCCGGCAAGGGAGACCTCCTCTCGGCACACCTCATAGACTTGATATACTTCATGCATTCCTTGATCTCCAGGAGAATGGCTCTTCTGGCTTGGTCTCGGAATGGCTGCCCCTCCATGAGGCTCAAGGTTGCCGGGGCGGAGTCCTTCTGTCCGCGCATGGGTCAGGGGAAAGCAAACACCCCATATTTGTTTACCCCGACAGAAGCCCCCGGGCCTGAGCCATACATGTCACTGGGCACGTTGGGTTAGGCCCAAACAGTGCGCGGACACATGCCAGGGAGGCGCTATACAACAGTTGGTTATGATGACCAGTCTCATCCGTTTGTCCACTCTACGTGATTAACGCGGGTTGTGGGCCGTGGATGGCAGTAATGGCCAACGTGATTGAGAAACGGTATTTTTGGGAGGAGATAGCGAAGAGCCGGCCCCGCGCCTATTGCAAAATAAAAGGAGGCGATGCGCAGAGACGTTGCTTATTCGCATTTGCCCCCACCCCCTTCTTTCATCTTCTTCCTCAAACCAGACTCCGCCTCCTTCACCATCGCTAGCTTCCAAAGCTCAGCTACATCTCCCCACCCCTATTGCCTGTCAGACTAGAGGAATGGGGAAGAAGACGACTGCGGCCAAGGGAAAGCGGGCCGCCACCACGAAAGAGACCGTGGCGGACGGAAAGAAGAGGAGGGCGGCGGCGCTGGACAAGAAACACCAGGAAGGTGTGGTTTTCTTCCCATCGAACTTGGACGCCGGCACCCTAAGGGTGAGGTATGCATACATGTGGGGGAGGGTCATCCTGAAGGGACATGGAGCGCCAGAGGTACTGCCGGCGGGAGACCAAGATCCGCCTGACTCGTACCGCTTTTTCTGTGCTTACTTCCTTTGTGGGCTCACCCCTCCCTACTCTGAATTCGTGGGAGCCATGATGACTATATATGGCTTGCACCTTCTGGATTTCACACCCAATGCAGTGGCGTGCATGGCGATCTTTGCTCACTTGTGTGAATATTTTGTTGGAGTCGCCCCCAATGTGGACTTATTCAGGCACTTCTTCATCCCCCGAATCGAGGACAAGGCGCATCGCTCGGGGAACATTAGCTGGATCCCCCGAGGCAAGAAGGAAGATTGGGATTATCTCCCTAGCCATCAGCGCATCAAGTGGGAAGAATGGAGAGCAGACTGGTGCTGGATCCAGGATAAGGAAGCGCCGGAATATTGCCGGGCATGGACGGAATGCGTCGTCCGCGGTGATGACTGGAGCAAGCTGGGTCTGTCTGATGGGAAGCTCAGGCCAGCATTGCATAGGATCATCCGTCTCAAGGCTGTTGGGCTCACTACTGCGCACGTAGGAGCCGCTTACCTTAGGCGTCGCATCGCGCCTCTGCAACAAAGAGATAGATTTGCTTGGGAATATGGTGGTGCCACGGACATGATGCACCTCTACCCGGGCCTCGCTAACAACCTGACCATATATGGCCATGGCTGGCTATGAGAGCATCTATTCGGCAGCTTGGGCCTATTTCACTTGTCGGCAGGCGTTGTGCCGCTGCACCTCAACTCTGCTCAGGACCAGATTTTGAAGTGGATGCCGGAATGCAATTCCTATGGGGTCCAAGAGGATTGGGCCCTTCCGAACTTAAACGCGGAGACGAAATGGTTCTCCAGCCTGGAGGAGAGGGCCTCCAGGGTGGAGAACGACTTGATCAAGCCTACCTCCAAGGTGGAGGCGACTTTCATCAGCAAGCGGATTGCTGAGGACAGAGCACTCTGGGCGGCAGGCAGGGCCAGGTCTGGAGAGGAGGAAGATACCGAAGGGAGCGAGGAACTTACTGAGGAAGGAGTCGTCGGGCTCGATCTTGCCGGGGTCAAGGTTCTTCAGGCCGCGGCAGCAGAGGCTCAGGAAGGAGACAAAGCCAAGGCTACCGGGGAGCCCGTAGAGGAGTCGCTCTCCATGGGTCCCCAAGCCCCCGAACTGGCTCTGGGCGAACACCTCCACAAGCGAGCCGTTCATAAAACGGTGACGACCGCTTCCCAGCCTGTCGCCAAGAAGGAGAAGAAGGCTGCCCCCAAGGGCGATATCCCAAAGGCAGCGCGCCGCCAGTCCACCCGGCTTCTGGAGACCAAGACCCCTCCCGCCAAGTGACGGGAAGTTACAGGGGTCGATCCCAGCCCCCAGTCTAGCTCTGCTTCTTCGCACATCTCAACTCCTCCGAAGAAATTGGCCCCGGAAGTGAGCCCAGGGTTGCTGGGGAGTTCTACCCTCTTGCCCTTGAAGAGAGGCAGCGCGACTCCGCCGCCTGCGACGTACGCACTGGACTTCATGCTTGAGGAGCTAGAGTAAGCCAACTCATTTGATTATGTTGTTGAGGTAGCATGCAATTTACTGGTCACTGATCCTGTTTCTCTTGTTCTCTTGGGCAGGGAAGAGGAGCCCTTGATCCAGCAGGCCAAGCGGACCAAGCATGCAGTGGCGCCGGACCCTTCGGCGGGCTTGAGTTTGGCGGAGGCCGGGCCGGAGGGCTCCGTGCCCAGCCCCAGCACGAAGGCGCAGGGTGATCTTCGCCTGCCCGTGGAGGAACAGAAGAGTGAGCCCCCTCCCCCGCTAGGGGAGGAGATGAGATCCATCCGAGTGGAGCCTGGCAGGAGGAGCCCACCCCAACCAAGACTCCAGTGGAGGCATCCGTCGAGGGGCTCGTCCGCGCCGAGGCCGCAGCCACTAGAGAGGAGGACGTGGCCCGTTCGCCAGCAACAACTACTACCGAGGAACAAGACATCCTTCCACGGCACACTCCATCAGGTAACCCACTTGCCCTTGACGTCTCCTGATCTAGTGGTACCAAATCCTTCTGCCACGTCATCTGCTGTCTTCTCCTGCAGCCCCATTGTTCGAAGAACCGGAGATCTTGGAAGAAGTGGCTGGCATTGGAAGGAGCGCTGCCGAGGAGGCAACTTAGATTGCTGCCGGAGAGGATCAGGGGCAGGTTGCTGGGGAGACCCAGGAGATCCAGGAGGAGCTGGAGGGAGCACCGCTAGGGTTACAGGCCTAGGCATGGTGGTAGAGGAAAAGGTGCCTCTCCAGACCATGGCCCCTCCCTTCGCCACTAGTTCTCCCATAAGTCACCTGGCGATCACCCCCGTACCATCCCGTCCAATAACCTCCGGCTCATCCACCCCGAAGGGCACTGGTTTTGATGAGGAGGTCAGGCGTATCCTGGCGCCCCTATCGCCGATGGCCAAGGAAGACGATGATTCCGCTGATAATGCCGAGGACATAGCCTTCCTTGAGTCAGTGGCGACAGGGTTCAAGGAGGATCTCACAGCCCGAGAGACCAGCTTCGCGGAGCATGAGGCGCTGCTGAACGCCAAGGAGGGAGAGATCTCCACCCGGGAAGGGAATCTCGAAGCTGCTCTCCGCGGGAAAGATGAAGAATTGGAAGCTCTGGTCCAGCAGCGTACCAAGCACTTGGAAGATAGCCACAAAGCCGTGTTGGATGCGCTCACTCTTATTCTTCTGCCTGACTGAAGAAGATCTCTGATGAGCTTGCTACCGTGTCCGCCGCCAAAGCAGACCTCGATCAACAAGTGAACAAGCTGACGAAAGATCTTGCCGGGGCCAACAAGGAGCTCATGGCTCTCAAGGAGGAGGTGCAGAAGGCGGAGAGCACAATGAAGGAGATGCAATTGCAGCTTTCCTCCAAGAGCCAGGAGCTTGACACCACCAAAGGCTCCCTTTCCGACCTAAGGGCCAGAGCGGGTTCCTTGGAACAGGAGGTTGAGTCGGTCAACGCTCGCGTGAAGTTGCTGACAACAGATCTAACCAAGGCCAGAACCCTCCAGGAGGAAGCTGAAACCAAGCTTGAAAATTAGGTCGAGCAGTGCGACCTCTGGATCAATAACTTGACCAATATTGCCATGCGCATTTTCCCCCAGATCTCTCATATGGACATGAAAAGCTAGGCTTTCTCCGTCAGCAAGCATGAGGTTCCGAGCCTCAAGGTGCCGATCTTCTTCGAAGGCTTGATCGAGGGGTTGAAGGCGTACGAGGACGACCGGGCGACCTGCTTCGGCGAAGAGTCCCAGAAGTTCGCCCACAATGCCCTCTCTCTGGTCTTGAGCATCCTCACCCACTTCTACCCAGACATTTCTGCTGCCGAGGCGAAGGTCGCTCCCCTGGTGGACAAGGTCCTCAAGGTCCCAAGGATCTCGGGAGGGACAGCGAGCTGATCGCTGGCCCATCCTTGATGTCGCGCCGTCCTATGACAAGACATGATATGCACTTTTGTTTTTAAAATTTGTATCATTATCGCTATTGATTCTCATCAAACATATGCTTCATGTGAATGTATGCTATCCCATTCATTTCCCGTGGATGTTCATATGGTTATTCTTTGTTTCGTATCATGGTTAGCCACCAGCTAGCATGTTGCCGCGACTGCCTAGAGGAATGGGTCCTTAACGTCAGCAAGCAAAGGCATGCTGCTGGCGAGTTTGTCCCCGACAACCCTAGATGCAGTGACCTGCCCCGCTGAGAAGGCTCGAAGCAAAGCAAGGGCGCGAACGAGGCGAAGTGAGGTGCCGCCACGCGTAGGGCCAACCATACGAAATCTGTGGGGCACTCGAGGAATAAGCCTATATGATTTAAAAGAAAGTTCATAAGTACGCAAACTTAGCTTTTGTTTGTGCTCCCTTCTTGCCGAGACACATGCTCTCTTCTTACCGGGACACATGCTCTAGTCCCCGCGCAGTTTAATTTTTCTTCTGTATTCGCTTCTCTTATCCTTAAACTATTCGGCAGGGCCCCAAATGCGCCCCGACCTTTATTCCTCCATTCCTTCCCTCCCGTTTACTCGACAGCCGCTGGTGTGTTTCAACACATAGGCACACGAGAGTCCAACGTCGAATGGTTGCCGGGGACACCTATAGGCGGACTCGCTCCAGCGCTCAGCTCAGGATTTGTCCGTAGCAGGACAAATGCAGGACCGAACTTTGCATGAGCTCATTGACGCCAACGGTGTCACCACAGCGCATCCAGACTTCTCGAGGGAGGAAGAGGAAAAGGAAAAGAACAAAGGGGGGAACGCGCACCGTTCTTCTGGCCGGTCGGGCTGAGCGGCGCCACCCGAAAGATCAGGCGCGCTAAATCAAGGCCGTGGTGGTGGCGTCCACCTGAAAGATCAGGTGTGCTCAGTCGAGGCCGTGGCGGCAGCATCCAACGTTCTAGGCACCGCCCTTGTCGCTGGTCAAAACATGTGGCGAGGCACCAGAAAGGGGACGACCACAAGGCGACGTTGTCTTTCCCTTCTGTCGGGGCGGGGTTGATGACGATGAGAGCCACCATGTTCCCCTTGTCCTCAGGTTCGCGCAAGCGACTCCCCCTACCTGGCGTGCCAAAGATGTCATGGATCAACACGATCACCTATGGGGCCCCTCGGCCCCTTTGTGGTTCGGCATGGGGGAGGTCACGTTGCACGAAGAGCGAAAGCCGTGGAGCAACACAATGGCTATGAGCCTATGACACGGGTGATTTTTACCTAGGTTCGGGCCACTGTGAAGCGTAAAACCCTGATCTTGCTTTGGTGCATTGAGTGGAAGAAAGGCCACGGGCACGGCGCGCTGGTCCCCGGCAAGGTAGCCTCGGGAGTGCAGTTGCGCGCGTACAAGTGTGTATGGGTTTGAAATGGCCGAATCCTTTCCTAGGTTGCCTTGGACCTCCTTTTATAGTCCAAGGGGTGACCACAATGGCAAAACAGACATTATACTACGATTAGATAGCGAACAGTGCTATCATACCTAACTCTTGTAGTTAAGATAAAGTGCATTAAATGCACTGCTATGTGTTCTGCTGTCGACATAGCCCGGCAAGCCTGGTGCACCACTGAAGCCACCTTTTGCTTACTATCTTGACACGTTTCTAGACGTGTGTCAAGAGGGGGGTGATCTGTCTTCCATCTAGCCGCAACGCGGCCGTGTCGAGCCCCCAAGTGGCTAAGTGGCCGCCGGTGGCCACTCAGCCACTTGGGGGCTCGACACCGCACTGATAAGTGACTTGCGTCTTTGTTTGGTGGAGCGGTGGTGCCTTGGCAGGGAACTAGGGTTGAATCGCCCTGGCAAGCCTGCCGGGGTTTGTCTTGGACTTGTTCCAGGGGGCGGTCTCGACCCGACCAGGCTCTCCTACCCGGCAAGGGAGACCTCCTCTGGGCACACCTCGCAGACTTGATATTCTTGATGCGTCCCTTGATATCCAGGAGAATAGCTCTTTTGGCTTGGTCTTGGAATGGCTGCCCCTCCATGAGGATCAAGAGTGCCGGGGCAGAGTCCTTCTGTCCGTGCATAGGTCAGGGGAAAGCAAACGCCCCATGTTTTTTTACCCCAATACTCAGGGTGAAAAACTTCGCAAATGAACCCAACAACTAGGGGCCGGGTGACTTCTTCCCCAATAGCCTTGCGCCTCTTGATAACCCACAAGTATAGGGGATCAATTGTAGCTTTTTCGATAAATAAGAGTGTCGAACCCAATGAGGAGCTAAAGGCGGAATCGATATTCCCTTAAAGTTCTATCGACCACCGATACAACTCTACGCGCACTTAATGTTCGCTTTACCTAGAACAAGTATGAAACTATTTTGTAGTTGATAGGATATGTTTGCAAGAATAAAACTAGGAGTACTTTGCGATAATAAAACTATGAGCAAATTGGAAGATAATAATAGTTAGTTGTTTAGTATAAAGCTTTTGTAACACAAGAGAAAGATTTGTCCATAGGCAATCGATAACTAGACCGGTAATCATTATTGCAAATTTATATGAGGGAGAGGCATGAGCTACCACACTTTTTGTAATTGGATCATATGCACTTATGATTGGAACTCTAGCAAGCATCCGCGACTACTAAAGATCATTAAGGTAAAACCCAACCATAGTATTAAGTATCAAGTCCTCTTTACTCCCATACGCAACAACCCCCTTACTCAGGTGTAAGCTTCTGTCACTAGCCACCCACCATAAGAGAATCATGAACGTATTACAACACCCTACACCGGGGATCCCTCACGCTTGTGCAACACGAGGAGCACCATAGGACATCACCAATAATAAAACATACAACTCAAATCAATCACGATCATCAATCGACCCATAGGACAAAACATATCTACTCAGACATCATAGGATAGCCACACATCCTTGGGAAATAATATATAGCATGAAGAACCATGTTTAAGTAGAGATTACAGCGGGGAGATGAGGTGTTGTTGGTGTTGATGGTTGCAAGGTTGTTGATGTAGATCACCGTCATGATCGTTCCCCCGGCGGCCTTCCGACGCCACCGGAAGAGAGGGGGAGAGAGCCCTCCTTATTCTTCTTCTTCCATGCCTCCCCCCTAGATGGGAGGAGGGTTCCCCCGCTGGTCCTTGGTCTCCATGGCAGCGGAGGGGCAAGAGCCACCTCTGAGATTAGATCTATCTCTCTGTTCTCTTCTATTTCACCTTCCAGTTTTCTGGTCCTTCACCATTTCTTATATTCCCGGAGATCCGTAACTCCGATCGAGCTGAAATTTTAACACAATTTTTTCCGGATATTAGCTTTCTTGCGCCTGAAGAAGAGCCGCAACTGACTTACGGGATTCCCACATGGACCACCACACGCCAGGTGGTGGAGCCGTTCCCTGGTGGCATGTGGAGGTCATGGGCCTCCATTTGCATTGATTCCACTTCCCAAAAATCACATATATTCCAAAATAATTCTCTGTAAAAATTTATTGCATTTCAACTTTGTTTGATATGGGTATTCTGTGAAACAAAAAACATGCAACAAACAGGAACTGGCACTAAGCACTGGATCAATACGTTAGTCCCAAAAAATAATATAAAATGTTGCCAAAAGTATATAAAAGTGGTAGAATATTGGCATGAAACAATCAAAAATTATAGATACGATGAAGACGCATCAGCATCCCCAAGCTTAATTCCTGCTCTTCCTCAAGTAGGTAAATGATAAAAAATATAAATTTTGATGTGGAATGCTACCTAGCATAATCTTGATCATATAATCTAATCATGGCATGAATATTAAGACACGAGTGATTCAAAGCAATAGTCTATAATTTGACATAAAGACATCAATACTCAGGCATCCCAACAAATAATCATGTCTTTCAAAATATCAATGCTAAAGAAGGTTATCGCTACAAAATCATATAGCCCTGTCATGCTCCATCTTCTTAACATAAAATACTTTATCATGAACAACCCTGATTTTAGCCAAGCAATTGGTTCATACTTCTAACGCGCTTCAGCATTTTCAACTCTCACACAATACATGAGCTCAAGCCATGGATATAGCACTAGGTGCAATAGAAGGCGGTCATGGGCACTACAGGAATCAGCTGATTTGTCGTCTGCCATGGCAGACGGCAAAGAACCAGAAAGCGGACGGCAAAGATGTTTGCCATCTGCCGCAGATTACAAACAGTTCTAGCACTGTATGTTACGGTAATGACCTTCTTTGCCGTCTGCTTCCGCACAACGGACGGTAAAGGTCTTTGCCGTCAGCTTTCCTAGCCAAGCAGGAGGCAAATAAAGTGGACAACAAAGAATACACGTTAGCCACATTAGGTGGCTAACGGGACACTTTTCCATCCGCCGATTGATAGCAAAAGTGCCCTCCCCTTTGCCGCCTGCTTCATGACATCAGCAGGCCATGGCATAATGTCACTCCTAAGCACTCTGCCATCTGCCTCCCTTTTCTTTGTCATCTGCCAGCAGGCGGCAAAGAATCACTTGCCTTTACCGTTTGCCAGCCGACGGCATAATAACCAAATGGGTCAGACCCAGTGCTCCTAGGTTGCACAGGTTGCTGCCACATGTCACGTTTGCCATCTGCGGCAGACGGCAAAGAGCCCTTTGCCATCGGTGGCAGATAACAAAGTGCCTATATTGCCCCTTTTTATTCTATTTTTTGTCATATCCAAGCATTTTCACAGCAAATATATGATATGATATATATATATATATATATATATATATATATATTTCATAGGATATGATATCCAACACATAAGAAACTATATCCCTGCCATATGGATATGATCATCCAACAGATATACTAAAACAAAATGTGCAAGTTTCACAATATAATAATAGTTCCATCCATAGGTAGCAAGTTTCACATTGTTCATGATACAAAATCAAAACAAAAAGTAAACACAAGCACTCCATCAATGCAAGCTTTAGTGAAGTGAATCAAATCTGCAAAATGGGAAATAAGGAAGTTAGAAGAAGAAGAAGAAGAAGAAGAAGAAGAAGAAGAAGAAGAAAAAGAAGACTAGAAGAAGAAGAGTTTTTATTCTCTTTCTTTTTCTCCTCTTGTTTTTCTTCTTCTTATTGCTTGTTTGTGTCATTTTCGAGCTAACCAAGGTAATTATGCCTTTTGACCTAACTAAGCTTATTGTGTCATTTTGGCGGAAAATAAGCTAAGTATATGACATTTATGACGTAACCAAGGTTACTATGCCATTTTTGCGACAGATAATCTAATTATGTAATAAATGGACTAAATAAACTAATTATGTCATTGTGGAGGATAATTAACTATATAAGTATGTCTTTTTTGGGGAAAATAATCTAAGAAGAAGAAGAAGAAGAAGACCTTCTTCTTCTTCTTTTTCTTTTTCTTCTTCTTCTTCTATTCCTTCTTTTCCTCCTCTTCCTTGTTTTTCTTCATCTTATTCCTTATTTGTGTCATATTAGGGTCTGCCATTCTTCGACATCTAACTCTATTGGTTTCGAAGCACCGGCTGGTGCGAGCTTCCCTTTGAATAGGCTGAGGTTGATCCACCTTTTTAGGGTCGCCAGCATTGTACCAAGGCTTCGGATTATGCAAATAATGATTTTTGGCTTCGTAGTGTGCTGTCACGAAGTTTGCCGCCTCCTCAGTAATGAATGCCTCGGCCCTCGATGCTTCAATTCTATGTTTATTTTTACATTTTGCTCGAAGCGTCTTCTGCATCCTCTTAGTTGCATAGCACCAATGATTTTGCATGC
>NC_041390.1:625021348-625024443 GCF_002162155.2 Triticum dicoccoides | reverse complement strand
TAAAATCAAATGCTGCATTAGATAAAAGAAGCCCGGTGGAAAGATCTTCTCTAACTTGCAGAGCAACTCCGGCGCTAACTTTTCCATGTCATCTATCACCGCATGAGATAGTTCTTTCGCACAAAGAACACAGAAGAAATAGCTCAGCTCTGCCAGTACTAGCCATTCATCCTCAGGAATAAAGCCACGCAACATCACCGACAGTACCCGCTCAAGTCATATGTGCCAATCGTGACTCTTGAGACCAAATATTTTCAATTTTTCAAGACTCGCTCCCCTCTTTAGATTCGCTGCATACCCATCAGGGAACATCAACTACATTTTCACCCACAAGATAATTTCCCTCATAGCTGGCCTTCCAAGATGGAGCCAGGCCTTTGGCTTCATCCAGTTCTTCTTTCCTTTCGGTTGTCGCATGTTCTGTAACGGTCTATCACATAAAGTCTGCTGATTCACTCTAGCCTTAGGATTATCCTTTGACTTCCCCTCTATGCCGAACAATGTACCAAAAAGGGCCTCACCAATATTCTTTTCAGTGTGCATCACATCGATGTTGTGTGGAAGAAGGAGGTCTTTGAAGTAAGGTAGATCCCACAAGCATGTCTTGTGAGTACATGCGTGTTTCGAATTATACCCCTTGAAATACCCTGGACGCTCTGGATCAGGCTCGAGAGCGTTTAACTGATCCAAGATTGGTTGGCCTGTCAACGCAGGTGGTGCAGAGTGTTTGACAACTCTACCTTTCATGGAGTTCTTCTTGTCTTTTTTGAACTTATGGCGAGGATCCATGAACGGTCTATGCAAGTTGATGCAAGAATACTTGCGACCCGCCTCCAGCCAATGAAACTGAAGAGCTGCCTTGCATGTGGGGCACGGGAACCTTCCATGCACACACCAGCCAACGAATAGCGCATACACCGGTAAGTCATGCATCGAGTAGATGTACCAGACATGCATTATGAAGTTTTGTTTGCTAGCGGCGTCGTATGTCTTGAGACCATTATCCCAAGCTTCTTGCAAGTCATCCTTAAGCGGCTGCATGTACACATTCATGTTATTCCCCGAATAGTTGGGCCCTAGAATTATCAATGTCAGGAAAATGTTCTTTATTTGCATAATCTGTCTGGGGGAAGATTGAGTGGAATGACAAATACAGGCCAATAAATATATTGGGTTGCCATCATACCAAACGGATTGAACCCATGCGTGTCGATGCAGACTCAAGGATGCCTTGGATCTGCCGCTTTATCCCCATGTAATCCATCAAACTTGTTCCACGCAAAAGCATCTGATGTGTGTACCATCATCTGATTCCCATCTGCATCTAGTTCGGTTCTTTTGCCCATTTTGTGCCATGTCATCTATCTGGCTGTCTCTTCAACCATGAAAAGATGTTGAAGTCTTGGTATGATTGGCAGATACCGAAGAACATTAATGGGGATTTTGGTATACCTCTTCTCACCCATATCGTTGTCTACCACAACATACCTGGAATACTTGCAAATGGGACAATAGTTCAAGCCCGCATACTCAAGCCTAAATAAGGCACATCCATTCTCACAGGCATCTATCTTCTCATAGGGAATCTTAAGTGCAAGTTGAATTGAGCCTTCAAAGCCATTACTTGTGCGATGGCATCCAGCTGACAAAGCTCAGTGTGCTCGTGGAGAGGATGTTTTGAAGACTCCAACATTTCATTGAAGGCCTTTGCAGATTCCTCCATCTCCTCGTCTAAATCCCAAGAATCATCAATGTCTTGCACCAGATCGTCGATCCCGATACCATGCTCATCGGTGTGACGACGAACCACCTCAGCTCTGGTACGCTGGGCAGACTCACCATGAAATGTCCACACCGTATAATCAGGCGTAAAACCCCACTTCTATAGGTGTTTACCCATTTCATCCTATGTCCTCTTTTGAAAGTTGTCGCACCTAAGACAGGGGCACCAGGTTTTTCCCTGGCCATTTGCAAATGCGGCTTTCACAAACCCCTTAGTTTTTGTTAACCATTCAGTGGTCATGTCTTCCTGACTAGTGTGGCCGGTGTACATCGACGCACGATCACTCTTGCCTACTTACTAAACACACAAGAAATATATATAATTCATCATATATATTCATCAGTTAATGAAGTTTGTCAATTTTATTACGCCCATGCAACCCACATGCTAATAGGTAAAGATAGGTCCTAATCCCACCCGAGTATGTGTAGATTGGGTTCATTTTCCCATGCTCTGCTCCGGATCCAACGCAGAATTTCGGCTGCACCTCCCCGCTGTTCTCCTGATACACATCTTGGCATTAAACAGAGAGGATGTGTACCCGGAGAACAACAGGGAGGCACTGACGAAATTCTGCACCGGATCCGGAGCAGAGCATGGGAAAATGAACCCAATCTACACATACTCAGGCTGTTCATGGATAACATTGGACAATTAGAAATGATGGCGGTTATAAATATGCAAAGACATGCATATCTATAGATGCCGCCCTTTCAAATGGGAGACGCATACTGGTCACACATACTGATGATTGAACACACCTATAGGTAACAAGTTTCATCGGCACGAAGACCGGAACAGAGCAAATAATGAAGGAGGGAGGAGGAGATGTCATTTGTGCTCACCCACGAACGCAGGGGAGCTCGTCAAATGCACGTGGAGGTCGTCGAACACCAGAACCTTGTAGCGACTAAACACTGCACATTTAAATCCACATGATCAACACGAATATTCAATTCCGATAGAATAACTGCATATAACTACTATTTTCTATTTTTTTATTGTTCTCCTCTATTCCTTCATCTTCTCGTCTTCTTCTTCTCCTCCTCCATTTTCTTCTTTAATTTTCTTCTTCTCCTCCTCCTCCTCCTTCTTCTTCTTCTCCTTCTTCTTCTGCTCCTTCTTCTTCTTCTCCTTCT
The DNA here is from genome assembly GCF_002162155.2 of Triticum dicoccoides. Classification (NCBI taxonomy): domain Eukaryota; kingdom Viridiplantae; phylum Streptophyta; class Magnoliopsida; order Poales; family Poaceae; genus Triticum; species Triticum dicoccoides. The sequence goes on along the minus strand of NC_041390.1, from coordinate 625,021,521 downwards.
CCTTCTTCTCCTTCTTCTTCTTCTTCTTCTTCTTCTTCTTCTTCTTCTTCTTCTTCTTCTTCTTCTTCTTCTTCTTCTTCTTCTTCTTCTTCTTCTTCTTCTTCTTCTTCCTTCTTTTCCTTTTTCCTCTTCTTCTTCTCCTCTTCTCCTCTTCTCCTCTTCTCCTTCTTCTT
>NC_041390.1:624978979-625021178 GCF_002162155.2 Triticum dicoccoides | reverse complement strand
GGGAGGCGGGGCGGCCACCGCAGCCTGGGTCCGGGAGGCGGGGCGGGTGGGTGGCCGGCGGCGGGTCTGGCTCCGGGGGGCGGGGCTGGCCGACAGCAGCTCTGGCTCCGAGGGGCGGCACGTGGGTGAGGTGGGGTGAGAGAGAGAGGGAGAGAGAGGGGGGAGGGGCCGGGGGTAACGTTTGATTTTAGATAGGTCCCTTCTTTTTCGTCTGCTAGCTGATGGCAAAGAGGTAGGCTAGCAGATGGCAAAGAGGTGTGGGGCCAGGGGGAACGGCCGTTAGTTAGGTATCCTTCTTTGCCGTCAGCTGGCGGACGAAAAAGTGGAACCAAGTAGACGCCAAAGATCAGGCGGATGGCATTCAGTCCGTCCGTCTGACCTAACCATCTCCAGGGTCCTATGGGACCCAGCGAGTCTCTTTGTCGTCTGCCTATGGGCCCTTTGCCGTTTGCTGGCCGACGACAAAGAACTGGTAGACGACAAACGATATCTTTGCCATCAACCTGTTCTTTGCCATCAGTTGTCATCCGCTAGCAGACGACAAAGAATTGGCTGACGGCAAATTCCCTAATTCCAGTAGTGAGGTATCAAGTAAAGAAAAAGGAGATGTAGAAAGTCTCGCATCAACTCAATGGATCGACGGGCTATGGAGATGGTCATCAATCGTTATCAATGCGAGGAGTAGGGATTGCCATGCAACGGATCCACTAAGATCTATAAGTGTATGAATGCTCAAACTAAAAAATAAGTGGGTGTGCATCCAACAAGCTAAGTTCTATAATGAAAATTTCCCACTAGTATATCAAAGTGACAACATAGGAGACCCTCTACATGAAAAACATGGTGCTACTCTGAAGCACAAGTGTGGTAAAGGATAGTAGCATTGCCCCTTCTCTCTTTTTCTTTTTCATTTTTTTCTTTCTCCTTTTTTTATTTTTCTCTTTTGTTCGGAGTCTCATCCCGACTTGTGGGGCAATCATAGTCTCCATCATCCTTTCTTCACTAGGACAATGCTCTAATAATGAATAATGATGATCATCACACTTTTATTTACTTATAACTAAATAAAAACTATACAAGATGACTCTATATGCATGCCTCTGGCAGTGTTCTACGGATCCAAGACATTGTTTTTTTTGAAACGCGGTCCCTTACGGCCCGATTCATTAAAAAAGGTCGAAGAGAATTGCCCGGTTAATTAATGAAAAACCGAGCGAAAACCGTCAATGAAGCCCTAATCACGCTTCTCCCAAAGAAGCCGGACGCCTCCTCTCTCTCGGACTACCGCCCCATCAGCCTGATCCATCTGATCGCGAAGCTCATCGCCAAAGTCCTCTCGCTTCGTCTTCCTCCGCGTCTGGGCCAGCTCGTCTCCTCCAACCAAAGTGCGTTCATCGCAGGCCGGTGCGTGCACGACAATTTCATGCTGGTCGAGCAGACCGCCCGCCAGCTTCATAACCTTCGTGTGCCTCGTGTCCTCCTCAAGCTCGACATCGCACGCGCGCTCGACACGGTATCTTGGGCTTTCCTCCTCGACGTGCTCCGCCACCTGGGCTTTGGATGGCGGTGGATCGAGTGGATTGCCATCTTGCTCTCCACGTCCAGCACGCGCATCCTCATCAATGGATCCCCCCGGCCTCCCATCGCCCATGCCTGCGGGCTGCAGCAAGGCGATCTCGTGTCCCCGACGTTGTTTACCATCGCCATCGATGCTCTCAACTCGCTCCTCCTCCATGCCCACCACAACGGCCTCCTTCAGTGGCTTATCACTCGGCATGCCTCTTCGAGCATTTCTTTCTATGCCGACGATGTGATCATCTTCTGCCATCCCTCAACCTGTGATCTCCGGGTGATTCGGGAGCTGCTTCGTGTCTTTGGCGAGGCTTTCCGGCTCTGCACGAACTTTGCGAAGTGTTCGGCAACACTGATCCGCTGCGACAACCCCAAGCGTGCTTCCATCGCATGCGAGCTGGCATGCAATGTCCTGGACTTCTCTATTACCTACTTGGGTATTCCTCTCTTGCTCCGGAAGCCATCCGCCTCGTCGCTACGGCCGATTGTTAAGAAGCTGGCCAAGAAGCTTTCCTCCTCGCGTGCGATGCTGCTGTCCCGCGGCGAGCGTCTAGCCCTTGTCCGCCAGGTGCTATGCGCGATCCCCTCCCACATCATGGTCGTCATCGCTCTCTGCCCGACGATTCTCAAGCAAGTGAACCGGACCATCCGTGAATTCGTTTGGCATGGCAACAAGGAGACCCGCGCCGGTCATGGGCCAGTCAACTGGCAGCGCGTCTACCGGCCCCTCCACCTTGGCGGGCTCGACATCCCGGACCTCCATCGGCAGGGGATCTCGCTCCGTGTGCGCTGGATGTGGCTGCAGCGCACCGACCCGACCAGGCCGTGGGCACACCTGCACCTTCCCTCCGACGCTGACTCGTCCTCCATCTTCCGCGCATCCACTTCTTGGGTTCTCGGAGATGGCAGGTCTTGCTATTTCTGGACGGATGCTTGGATTGATGGTATGGTCATTGCGGACATCACCCCTGCTCTCCTCCCCTTGGTCCCCCGTCGACGACACAAGCGCTCGGTGGCGGAGGGGCTCCAGGACCGCTGCTGGATCGCGGACATGCGTGGCGCTCTCACGCCCATCGCTATGGTGGAGTACGTCCAGCTCTGGACTAGACTCCGTCACCTTGACCTCTCCGCCTCCCAGACCGTCTCGTCTGGTGCTGGACTGCGGATGGGAAGTACTCCGCCAGATCATGCTATAGAGCCCTCTTCGCTGGGTCCACGTCCGCTCCATTTTGGCGTCTCACCTAGAAGTGCTGGGCCCCCCTGCTCGTCAAGATGTTCACCTGGCTGGCCGACCTTGATCGCTGCTGGACTGCCACTAGACTGGCTCGCCACGGTCTCCCCCACAACGACAGATGTGCTCTCTACGACCAGGACGACGAGACCATGCAAAATATTATCATCGCTTGCCCCTTCTCCAGACAGGTTTGGCATGATGTCCTGTCTTGGGTGCGCGCCACCGTCCCCCTCCGACTGGTTCCGAGGAGTTCCTCCCATGGTGCTCCTCGATGATCATGAGCTCCCCCACAGGGCACCGCAAGGGGCTTGCCACCCTCACAACCCTGACGGCTTGGTCCATCTGGAAGCAACGAAACCGCTGCGTCTTCGACGGCGAGTCCCCCTCCACCTCCCGGCTCCTTGAGCTTATCCAGAGCGACGCACGCTCTTGGGCTAGGGCTGGAGCTCACGGTCTCAATGCGCTTCTGGCATAGGTCCTTAGACATATATGCGGGCTGAGCAACCCGTCATCACTACTCCCTGCTCCTTGTCTTGCCTGCGTGCTGGACACCGAGCACCTCCCCCCCTCTCTCATGTTCTCTCTTTCTACCTATCAATGAAAAGGTACGCTCTCAAGCGTATTCGCGAAAAAAAAGAAAAAAACATTAACTACGAACCGGGTTTTGATGATAGAGATATGTCGGCTGATATATACAAATACGTACCCAAATACTTGTGCACTGACCGGCAAGTGCAAATACGTACCCAAATGTATGCATCGCTGATACATACACTACTAGGAAAAGCCTACTAGTGGCGCACCAGTTTTGCACTAGTGGTGCACCAGTGGTGCGCCATTAGTATAGGCCACGGTGCGCCATTACTATCAGACTTAGTAATGGTGCACCACATAGAAGTGTGCCATTTGTAACAATTTTTTATCAATTTTTTTTTTCATTTTTTTTCTTAATCTCGGGTCACTATGACTTAATCTCGGGTCAATATGCTTAATCTAAAGTCAAATCACATTAAGTGGTCAAACTTCCCAAAAGGTCACCCATCCTCACACTACTCCAGCCCGAGCACGCTTAACTTCACAGTTCTATCCAACCCCAGCACCACCTCACTTAACAGCCACTTGTTGATATATCTATCATATCAATCTTATTAAACCTTGTTGATGTCTAGAACTTTGTTCATATTCATGAGTATGATGAAATTTTGAATAATATTTCAAACTTCCTTGTCATATTATGAATCATTTTCTGAAAAAAAATTCAAAAAAAAAATTCAAAACCAATTTTTTTCTGTTACTAGTGGCGCACCTAGCAAACGGTGTGCCACTAGTAAGTTTGAATTTTTTCGAATTTTTTTGCCTCTAGATTTTGAAAGCCCCGTATCTTTTTTTCTGTTAGGTTTTTAAGGATTTTGAAAATGTTTAACGGGGTTGCCCCGTTAAATTCTTATGTAACTTTACGAGTAGATGATTTTTTATATATAAATTTTTTTAATCCGAGTTCGTATGCAAAAGTTATGCCCATTTTACAAATTCCAGAGAGATTTTGCAAATAAAATCGAAATTCATATTTGTAAATTTTCTCAACAACTAGACCACATATCACATGGAAAATTTATTTTCTTTTATTTTTTTGACATTTATATCATTTTTTTTATTTTTTTAAAACTGAAAAGGCGGTCCACACTATCAGGATGATTAGCAGGCTTTATTTGGGAGACAGACAGCGACGGGAGACAGCGACAGGAGGAGAGAGGCATGGCAGGAATAGGCCTGGAATCCACGGGGGGTGTTCATTGAAAGTGACAGCACACAGGCGAGGCTGCATGCGCACAGTTTGAGTTAGCAGGCTAGCTGAATAGTAACTAGATGTGACAATACAACTTTAGCAACGTTGAGAACTATTGGGTACATGCAGACTCTCCATACACCTGTCACTTTCGAGGAGGAGAGAGAGGGGTTTTGAACGGGGAGAACTATGATACTGTGAGAGAGAAGAAAGAGAAAAAATAATTGTTTTGTATAGTAGTGTGAGAGGTGGCCCTGCAAAGTAAATAGCCTTATTTTTACTTGGCTCCTCTTTCTTGAGACACACACGCTAGCAGTCTAGCCAGTCCTTGTTTCTTTCTTATGACACTTTTCCTTTCTCACTGTTCTACGGATCCAAGACATTGTTTTTTTTGAAAGGCGGTCCCTTACGGCCCGATTCATTAAAAAGGTCGAAGAGAATTGCCTGGTTAATTAATGAAAAACCGAGCGAAAACCGTCAATAAAGCCCTAATCACGCTTCTCCCAAAGAAGCCGGACGCCTCCTCTCTCTCAGACTACCGCGCCATCAGCCTGATCCATCTGATGGCGAAGCTCATCGCCAAAGTCCTCTTGCTTCGTCTTGCTCCGCGTCTGGGCCAGCTCGTCTCCTCCAACCAAAGTGCGTTCATCGCAGGCCGGTGCGTGCACGACAATTTCATGCTGGTCAAGCAGACCGCCCGCCAGCTTCATAACCTTCGTGTGCCTCGTGTCCTCCTCAAGCTCGACATCGCACGCGCGCTCAACACGGTATCTTGGGCTTTCCTCCTCGACGTGCTCCGCCACCTGGGCTTCGGATGGCGGTGGATCGAGTGGATTGCCATCTTGCTCTCAACGTCCAGCACATGCATCCTCATCAATGGATCCCCGGGGCCTCCCATCGCCCACGCCTGCGGGCTGCGGCAAGGCGATCCCGTGTCCCCGACGTTGTTTACCATCGCCATCGATGCTCTCAACTCGCTCCTCCTCCATGCCCACCGCAGCGGCCTCCTTCAGCGGCTTACCACTCGGCATGCCTCTTCGAGCATTTCTCTCTATGCCGACGATGTGATCATCTTCTGCCATCCCTCAACCTGTGATCTCCGGGTGATTCGGGAGCTGCTTCGTGTCTTTGGTGAGGCTTTCCGGCTCTGCACGAACTTTGCGAAGTGTTCGGCAACACTGATCCGCTGCGACGACCCCACGCGTGCTTCCATCGCATGCGAGCTGGCATGCAATGTCCTGGACTTCCCTTTTACCTACCTGGGTATTCCTCTCTTGCTCCGGAAGCCATCCGCCTCGTCGCTACGGCCAATTGTCGAGAAGCTGGCCAAGAAGCTTTCCTCGTCGCGTGCGATGCTGCTGTCCCGCGGCGAGCGTCTAGCCCTTGTCCGCCAGGTGCTATGCGCGATCCCCTCCCACATCATGGTCGTCATCGCTCTCTGCCCGACGATTCTCAAGCAAGTGAACCGGACCATCCGTGAATTCCTTTGGCATGGCAACAAGGAGACCCGCGCCGGTCACGGGCCAGTCAACTGGCAGCGCGTCTGCTGGCCCCTCCACCTTGGCAGGCTCGGCATCCCGGACCTCCATCGGCAGGGGATCTCGCTCCGTGTGCGCTGGATGTGGCTGCAGCGCACCGACCCGACCAGGCCGTGGGCACACCTGCACCTTCCCTCCGACGCTGACTCGTCCTCCATCTTCCGCGCATCCACTTCTTGGGTTCTCGGAGATGGCAGGTCTTGCTATTTCTGGACGGATGCTTGGATTGATGGCATGGTCATTGCGGACATCACCCCTGCTCTCCTCCCCTTGGTCCCCCGTCGACGACACAAGCGCTCGGTGGCGGAGGGGCTCCAGGACTGCTGCTGGATCGCGGACCTGCGTGGCGCTCTCACGCCCATCGCTATGGTGGAGTACGTCCAGCTTTGGACTAGACTCCGTCACCTTGACCTCTCCGCCTCCCAGACCGTCTCGTCTGGTGCTGGACTGCGGATGGGAAGTACTCCGCCAGATCATGCTATAGAGCCCTCTTTGCTGGGTCCACGTCCGCTCCATTTTGGCGTCTCACCTAGAAGTGTTGGGCCCCCCTGCTCGTCAAGATGTTCACCTGGCTGGCCGACCTTGATCGCTGCTGGACTACCACTAGACTGGCTCGCCACGGTCTCCCCCACAACGACAGATGTGCTCTCTGCGACCAGGACAACGAGACCATGCAAAATATTATCATCGCTTGCCCCTTCTCCAGACAGGTTTGGCATGATGTCCTGTCTTGGGTGCGCGCCACCGTCCCCCCTCCGACTGGTTCCGAGGAGTTCCTCCCATGGTGCTCCTCGATGATCATGAGCTCCCCCACAGGGCACCGCAAGGGGCTTGCCACCCTCACAACCCTGACGGCTTGGTTCATTTGGAAGCAACGAAACCGCTGCGTCTTTGACGGCGAGTCCCCCTCCACCTCCCGGCTCCTTGAGCTTATCCAGAGCGACGCATGCTCTTGGGCTAGGGCTGGAGCTCACGGTCTCAATGCGCTTCTGGCATAGGTCCTTAGACATATATGCGGGCTGAGCAACCCGTCATCATTGCTCCCTGCTCCTTGTCTTGCCTGCGTGCTGGACACCGAGCACCTCCCCCCCCTCTCTCATGTTCTCTCTTTCTACCTATCAATAAAAGGTACGCTCTCAAGCGTATTCGCGAAAAAAAAGAAAAAACACATTAACTACGAACCGGGTTTTGATGATAGAGATATGTCGGCTGATATATACAAATACGTACGCAAATGTATGCATCGCTGATACATACACTACTAGGAAAAGCCTACTAGTGGTGCACCAGTTTTGCCTACTAATGGCGCACTACTGGTGCGCCACTAGCACCATGCCACTAGTATTTTTTACTAATGGCGTACCACTGGTGAGCCATTAGTATAGGCCACGGTGCGCCATTACTATCTGACTTAGTAATGGCGCACCACATAGAAGTGTGCCATTTGTAACAATTTTTTTTCAAATATTTTTTAGTAATATTTTTTTCAAATTTTTTTTCAAATTTTTTCTTAATCTCGGGTCACTATGACTTAATCTCGGGTCAATATGCTTAATCTAAAGTCAAATCGCATTAAGTGGTCAAACTTCCCAAAAGATCACCCATCCTCACACTACTCCAGTCCGAGCATGCTTAACTTCACAGTTCTATCCAACCCCAGCACCACCTCACTTAACAGCCACTTGTTGATATATCTATCATATCAATCTTATTAAACCTTGTTGATGTCTAGGACTTTGTTCATATTCATGAGTATGATGAAGTTTTGAAAAATATTTCAAACTTCCTTGTCATATTATGAATCATTTTTTGAAAAAAAAATTCAAAACCAATATTTTTTTCTGTTACTAGTGGCGCACCTAGCAAACGGTGCGCCACTAGTAAGTTTGAATTTTTTTGAATTTTTTTGCCTCTAGATTTTGAAAGCCTCGTATCTTTTTTTCTGTTAGGTTTTTGTGGATTTTGAAAATGTTTAACGGGGTTCTCCGTTAAATTCTTATGTAACTTTACGAGTAGATGATTTTTCATATATAAAACTTTTTAATCCAAGTTCGTATGCAAAAGTTATGCCCATTTTACAAATTTCAGAGAGATTTTGCAAATAAAGTCGAAATTCATATTTGTAAATTTTCCAACAAATAGACCACATATCACATGTGAAATTTATTTTCTTTTATTTTTTTGACATTTCCATCATTTTTTTTATTTTTTTTAAAACTGAAAAGACGGTCCACATTATCAGGGTGATTAGCAGGCTTTATTTGGGAGACAGACAGCGACGGGAGACAGCGACAGGAGGAGAGAGGCATGGCAGGAATAGGCCTGGAATCCACGGGGGGTGTTCATTGAAAGTGACAGCACACAGGCGAGGCTGCATGCGCACAGTTTGAGTTAGCAGGCTAGCTGAATAGTAACTAGATGTGACAATACAACTTTAGCAACGTTGAGAACTATTGGGTACATGCAGACTCTCCATGCACCTGTCACTTTCGAGGAGGAGAGAGAGGGGTTTTGAACGGGGAGAACTATGATACTGTGAGACAGAAGAGAGAGAGAAAAAATAATTATTTTGTATAGTAGTGTGAGAAGTGGCCCTGCAAATTAAATAGCCTTATTTTTACTTGGCTCCTCTTTCTTGAGACACACACGCTAGCAGTCTAGCCAGTCCTTGTTTCTTCCTTATGGCACTTCTCCTTTCTCACTGTTCTACGGATCCAAGACATTGTTTTTTTGAAACGCGATCCCTTACGGCTCGATTCATTAAAAAAGGTCGAAGAGAATTGCCCGGTTAATTAATGAAAAACCGAGCGAGAACCGTCAATGAAGCCCTAATCACGCTTCTCCCGAAGAAGCCGGACGCCTCCTATCTCTCGAACTACCGCCCCATCAGCCTGATCCATCTGATCGCGAAGCTTATCGCCAAAGTCCTCTCGCTTCGTCTTGCTCCGCGTCTGGGCCAGCTCGTCTCCTCCAACCAAAGTGCGTTCATCGCATCCGGTGCGTGCACGGCAATTTCATGCTGGTCGAGCAGACCGCCCGCCAGCTTCATAACCTTCGTGTGCCTCGTGTCCTCCTCAAACTCGACATCGCACGCGCGTTCCACACGGTATCTTGGGCTTTCCTCCTCGACGTGCTCCGCCACCTGGGCTTCGGATGGCGGTGGATCGAGTGGATTGCCATCTTGCTCTCCACGTCCAGCACACGCATCCTCATCAACGGATCCCCCGGGCCTCCCATCGCCCACGCCTGCGGGTTGCGGCAAGGCGATCCCGTGTCCCCGACGTTGTTTACCATCGCCATCGATGCTCTCAACTCGCTCCTCCTCCATGCCCACCGCAGCGGCCTCCTTCAGCGGCTTACCACTCGGCATGCCTCTTCGAGCATTTCTCTCTATGCCGACGACGTGATCATCTTCTGCCATCCCTCAACCTGTGATCTCCGGGTGATTCGGGAGCTGCTTCGTGTCTTTGCGAGGCTTTCGGGCTCTGCACGAACTTTGTGAAGTGTTCAGCAACACCGATCCGCTGCGACGACCCCACGCGTGCTTCCATCGCATGCGAGCTGGCATGCAATGTCCTGGACTTCCCTATTACCTACCTGGGTATTCCTCTCTTGCTCCGGAAGCCATCCGCCTCGTCGCTACGGCCGATTGTCGAGAAGCTGGCCAAGAAGCTTTCCTCCTCGCGTGTGATGCTGCTGTCCCGCGACGAGCATCTAGCTCTTGTCCGCCAGGTGCTATGCGTGATCCCCTCCCACATCATGGTCGTCATCGCTCTCTGCCCGACGATTCTCAAGCAAGTGAACCGGACCATCCGTGAATTCCTTTGGCATGGCAACAAGGAGACCCGCGCTGGTCACGGGCCAGTCAACTGGCAGCGCGTCTGCCGGCCCCTCCACCTTGGCGGGCTCGGCATCCCGGACCTCCATCGGCAGGGGATCTCGCTCCGTGTGCGCTGGATGTGGCTGCAGCGCACCGACCCGGCCAGGCCGTGGGCACACCTGCACCTTCCCTCCAACGCTGACTCCTCCTCCATCTTCCGCGCATCCACTTCTTGGGTTCTCAGAGATGGCAAGTCTTGCTGTTTCTGGACGGATGCTTGGATTGATGGCATGGTCATTGCGGACATCGCCCCTGCTCTCCTCCCCTTGGTCCCCCGTCGACGACGCAAGCGCTCGGTGGCGGAGGGGCTCCAGGACCGCTGCTGGATCGCGGACCTGCGTGGCGCTCTCACGCCCATCTCTATGGTGGAGTACGTCCAGCTCTGGACTAGACCCCGTCACCTTGACCTCTCCGCCTCCCCAGACCGTCTCGTCTGGCGCTGGACTGCGGATGGGAAGTACTCCACCAGATCATGCTATAGAGCCCTCTTCGCTGGGTCCACGTTCGCTCCATTTTGGCGTCTCACCTAGAAGTGTTGGGCCCCCCTGCTCGTCAAGATGTTCACCTGGCTGGCCGACCTTGATCGCTGCTGGACTGCCACTAGACTGGCTCGCCACGGTCTCCCCCACAATGACAGATGTGCTCTCTGCGACCAGGACGATGAGACCATGCAAAATACTATCATCGCTTGCCCCTTCTCCAGATAGGTTTGGCATGATGTCCTGTCTTGGGTGCGCGCCACCGTCCCCCCTCCGACTGGTTCCGAGGAGTTCCTCCCATGGTGCTCCTCGATGATCATGAGCTCCCCCACAGGGTACCGCAAGGGGCTTGCCACCCTCGCAACCCTGACGGCTTGGTCCATCTGGAAGCAACGAAACCGCTGCGTCTTCGACGATGAGTCCCCCTCCACCTCCCGGCTCCTTGAGCTTATCCAGAGCGACGCACGCTCTTGGGCTAGGGCTGGAGCTCACGGTCTCAATGCGCTTCTGGCTTAGGTCCTTAGACATATATGCGGGCTGAGCAACCCATCATCACTGCTCCCTGCTCCTTGTCTTGCCTGCGTGCTGGACACCGAGCACCTCCCCCCCTCTCTCATGTTCTCTCTTTCTACCTATCAATGAAAAGATATGCTCTCAAGCGTATTCGCGAAAAAAAAAGAAAAAAACATTAACTACGAACCGGGTTTTGATGATAGAGATATGTCGGCTGCTATATACAAATACGTACCCAAATACTTGTGCACTGACCGGCAAGTGCAAATATGTACCCAAATGTATGCATCGCTGATACATACACTACTAGGAAAAGGCCTACTAGTGGCGCACCAGTTTTGCCTACTAATGGCGCACTACTGGTGCGCCACTAGTACCACGCCACTAGTATTTTTTACTAATGGCGCACCACTGGTGCGCCATTAATATAGGCCACGGTGCGCCATTACTATCTGACTTAGTAATGGCGCACCACATAGAAGTGCGCCATTACTAACAAATTATTTTCAAATATTTTTCAAAAAAAAATCAATTTTTTTTCATAATCTTGGGTCAATATGCTTAATCTAAAGTCAAATCACACTAAGTGGTCAAACTTCCCGAAAGGTCATCCATCCTCACACTACTCCAGCCCAAGCACGCTTAACTTCATAGTTCTATCCAACCCTAGCACCACCTCACTTAACAACCACTTGTTGATATTTCTATCATATCAATCCTATTAAACCTTGTTGATGGCTAGGACTTTGTTCATATTCATGAGTATGATAAAATTTTGAAAAATATTTCAAACTTCCCTGTCATATTACGAATCATTTTTTGAAAAAAAATCCAAAAAAAATTTGAAAACCAATAGTAAGTTTGAATTTTTTTGCCTCTAGATTTTGAAAGCCCCGTATCTTTTTTTTCTGTTAGGTTTTTGAGGATTTTGGAAATGTTTAACGGGGTGCACCCCGTTAAATTCTTATGTAACTTTTTGAGTAGATGATTTTTCATATATAAAACTTTTTAATCCGAGTTTGTATGCAAAAGTTATGCCCATTTTACAAATCCAGAGAGATTTTGCAAATAAAGTCGAAATTCATATTTGTAAATTTTCTCAACAACTAGACCACATATCACATGGGTAACTTATTTTCTTTTCTTTTTTGACATTTCCATCATTTTCTTTTATTTTTTTAAAACTGAAAAGGCAGTCCACGGGAAGGGGGGTGCATTCGGTGGAATGGGCCAAGTTACTAATGGCGCACCGTGGGGGTGGTGCGCCATTACTAGTTGCGCACCACCCCCACCATGCGCCATTAGTAGTTTTTCAAAAAAAAATTGAAACAAAATTTGTAACAAAATTACTAATGGCGCACCGTGTGAGTGGTGCGCCATTAGTAGTTGAACTAGTAATGGCGCACCATCCCACGGTGCGCCATTAGTAGTTTTGAAAAAATTAAAAAAAATTACTAATGGCGCACCGTGGATATGGTGCGCCATTAGTATTTGCACATTAATGGCGCACCAATACATGGTGCGCCATTAGTATTTAGTAATGGCGCACCACATGTACAGTGCGCCATTAGTGTCCATATTGGTTATAGCTGTTTTTGTAGTAGTGCTAGAGGCATGTGTCAAGAAATATCATACGGTGGGTAAACAAATTACTGTTGGGCAATTGATAGAAAAGCAAATAATTATGATGTTATCCAAGGCAATGATCATGATATAGGCATCACATCCAAAACAAATAGACTGACTCATGCCTGTATCTACTACTATTTCTTCACACATCGACCGCTTCCAGCATGCATCTAGTGTATTATGTCCAAAAGAACGAAGTAATGCATAAAGAACAATGACATGATGTAGTCAAGATAAACACAAACAATAATTCATCCCAACTTGTTATCCTTAATGGCAACAATACATGCATGTCATTTCCCCTTCTGTCACTAGGACTGAGCACCGCAAGATTGAACCCATTACCGAGCACCTCTTCCCATCGTAAGAAGATCCAATCTAGTTGGCCAAACCAAACCAAAACTTCGGAGTAGAAATACAAGGCTATAATAAATCATGCATAAAAGAGATCAAAGAAGAACTCAAATAAAACAAGGATAGATCTGATCATAAACTCACAATTCATCGGATCCCAACAAACACACCGCATAAAGTCATTACATCGAATGGATCTCCATGAAGATCATGGAGACCATTGTATTGAGAAACATGAAGAGAGAGAGAGAGAGATCCATCTAGCTATTACGTACGGACCCATAGGTCTAAAGTGAACTACTCACGCATCATCGTAGAGGCGGCAAGGTTGATGTAGAGCCCCTCTGTGATGAGTTCCCCCTCCGACAGAGTACCGGAGAAGGCCTCCAGATGGAATCCCACGAGAACAGAGTCTTGTGGCAGCGGAAAAAGTATTTCGTGGACTCCTGTAGGGTTTTTGGAATTCTTCTGAATTTATAGAGACAGAAGTAGGGCAAAAGAAGGTAGAGGGGGCCCACATGGCACTAGGGCGCCCCCCTAGGGTTCGCCCTGGTGCCATGTGGGGCCCTCTGGAAGCTTCTTCCTTGGCTTCCAAGTTGGCGTTGATCCTTATCTCCAGAAAAAATCTCCAAATAGTTTCGGGACAATTTGATCTTATCTAATATTGATTTTATGTAAAATTAAAATAAGGCAGAAAACAGGAACTGGCACAAGGCACTAAGTTAATAGGTTAGTCACCATAAAATGATATAAAACTACATGAAATGATACTAAAAACATCCAAGAATAATAATATCATAGGATAAAACAAGCAAAAATAATACAGATACGTTGGAGACGTATCAATCATCCCCAAGCTTAACTCCTCCTCGTCCTTGAGTAGGAAAGTGACAAAAAAAATTGATTGTGGAATGCTACCCAACATACTCATCAAGTTATTTTCATAGCATAGACATGAGGACTTGTATGATTCAAATCAATAGTCTATATTTTGACATGATGACATAAATACTCAAGTGATGCTAACAAGCAACCATGCCTTTCAAAATAACAATGCTAAAGAAAATTATCCCTAGCCCATTAAGCTCTATCATTGATCCATTCATGAAACACACTCGAATATCAATCATATTTCATGCACACACATGATCACATGACCCCCTAGTTGGTGCTTTTAAAGAGAAGGATGGGACTCAACATAGAAAGTAAATAGAAAGGCCCTTCGCAGAGGGAAGCATTGATTTACAGAGATGCCAGAGCTCAAACTTTTTAAAGAGAGATGAAAAATTTATTCTGGGAGGCATGCTTTTCTCGTCAATGAAAATGACTTACAGTTCCCAACACTTTTCACACTAGAAACATCATAGGTGGTTCCCAAACAGAAAGTAAAAGTTTTTATCCCCATTATCGTTTCATGGTTTTGAGACTTTGTCCCTTATTTTCCATTCACATCCGGAAGAGTTTACTTATTTTTTTAGAGTTTTCTCTCTTTTTGTAATTTTTGCAATTCGGGACTGGGCATCCCTAATACCACCACACTCGCGTGCAACGACAAGTGAATAAACACTCATCTTGAGAATGACATATCCAACATGAAGATCATCGGGCACCCCTCACCGCTTCATGAGCGATACGGGCACACAAAAGAGAAATTATTTTTGAGATTTTTTTTTGAGATGGCACATGCAAATTTACTTAGGACGGCATTGAAATACTGAATATTGGTAGCTATGGTGGACACAATTGGTAAAACAAGTTTAAGGTAATGGATGCACAAGTAGTATTCCCACTTAGTACAAATGGAGGTTAGCATAAAGATTGAGAAGCGACCAACTAAGAAACCATAATGATGCACATGCATACATAAAACATAACAAACACCGAATAATGCACCATAAGTAGGATGTAACTTCATTGCATAACTATTGACTTTACGTGCTTGCATAGGCAATCATAAACCTTAACATCAATATTCATACTAGAGCATAGTTACTCATAAACATAACTCACATATCATCATCTACATATCTCAAAACTATTGCAAAGAATCAAGTTTTTCATGTCCCATAAAATTTTTATACTACTTTTCATTATCCCTCTTGAATATTCATCACATGGGGACCAAGCTCATAGCCTGTACATTTTACCATAACTATTTTCAACTCTCGAAAAGATATAAGTGAAGCATGAGAGTAAATTTCTACAAAATATCTAGCATTCCCAAAAAGATATAAGTGAAGCAAGAGAACAAGTTCCTTCAAAACAAGTGCATCACCATGCTCAAAAATATTTAAGTGAAGCACTAGAGCAACCACCTAGCTCAACAAATTTAAGTGAAGCACAAAGAGCAATTCTAACAAATCATGATAACGTGAAGCTATCTCAAGCAAATGTGTTCAGAGGTGATGATTGTGATGAACTAAAAAGCAAAGACTCATATCATACAAGACACTCCAGGCAAAACTCATATCATGTGACGAATAAAAATATAGCCTCAAGTGTGTTACCGATAGTCACTAGAAGAAAGAGGGGATGCCTTCCGGGGCATTCCCAAGCTTAGACGCTTGAGTATCCTTGGATATTACCTTGGGGTGCCTTGGGCATCCCCAAGCTTAGGCCTTTGCATCTCTTCATTCCTTCATCCATTGTCATCACACCCAAAACTTGAAAACTTCAATCACACAAAACTCAACAAAACCTTCGTGACATCCGTTACTATAACAAAACAATTTACTACTAAAAGTACTGTTCAAAATCAATTCAAATTTTATTTTGCATTATAGGTACTGTGTTCTCACTTTCCCATGGCTTTCACCCCCCGATACGATCCATAGTTTCATCAAAACAAGCAAACAATGCATAAAAAATAAAATCTGTCATAAAGAGAACAGTCTGTAGCAATCTCTTGACAAGCCATACTTCTGAAACTCCAAAAAAATTGAAAAATTAAGTACAACCTGGACAATTTGTATATAAATCATGTGTAAGAAATTCAGACTCATTCTATGCACTGACGAATTTATAAAATTTTTGGACTGGGCGTCAAAGTTACTATTTTTCACAGAATTGCGTTCACAAGCATCCACATCATCCCAAAGGTCTTACTTGGTACAAACACTAATTAAAATATAAAAACAAACTCAAAACAGAGGCAAATAAAGGGTAAACAAAAGAACAGAACCAAAAAGTGAAAAATAAAAATTTATTTTATTCGTTGGGTTGCCTCCCAACAAGCGCCATCGTTTTACGCCCTTAGCTAAGCATGAGATCTCAATGATGCTCACATGAAAGATAGTAAATGAAACATAAAGAGAGCATCATAAAACATGTGAAACACATTTAAGTCTAACATATTTCCTATGCATAAGTAAACAAACTGTCAAGACAAGCAACATCTAGCATATGCAAGGAAGAAAGAAACAATAGCAATCTCAACATGAAGAGAGGTAATTTAGTAACAAGAAAAATTATACAACCATATTTTCCTCTCTCATAATAATTACATGTAGGATCATAATCAAACTCAACAATATAACTATCACATAACATATTATCTAAATGATCCACATGCATGCAAAGTTGACACTCTTCCAAAATAGTGGGATTATCATCAACTAAAGTCATGACCTCTCCAAACCCACTTTTATCAAAAAAATCATAAGATTGAAGACCCTCCAAATATGTGGGATTTTTCTAAAGTTGACACTCTCCCAAACCCACTTTCAATATTATTGCAAGCATTATTATCAATAACATAATCATCATGAGGCATAAAAAAATTTTCAAGATCATAAGAAGCATCACCCCAATCATGATCATTACAATGAGTAGTGGACACAACAAAATCATCATCCCCAAGCTTGGGGTTTTGCACATCAATAACATAATTGACATTAATAGAATTTACAGTAACATCATTCCAATCATGTTGTTCAATTAAGGAGCTATCATGAGTCACTTTGTAAAGCAAAACTTCATAGAGATAATCAAGAGCACTCAAATCACTAGCAATTGGTTCATCATGATTGGATCTTTTGAAAAGATTAGCAAGTGGATGAGGATCCATAACAAGAAATTTTTAGCAAGCAAATAGAAGGTACATGGCAACAAAAGCAAAGATAGCAAACAAGAAAAAGGCAAATGAGAAAGGCAAATAAAAACGGCAAAAGAGAAAAAAATTGTAAAAAAATTTAGAAGTGGGGGAGAGAAAAATGAGAGGCAAATGGGAAATAAAGTAAATGTGAAGGTAAGAGTTGAGAGTGTAGGTACTTGGTAATGTTGATGATGTATCCCTGGAAATGGAGCCAGAAATTGGCAAGTTGATGAGAGACGATGTTGACTTGATCCTCCCCGGCAACGGCGCCAAAATTCTTCCTGCTACTTGTAAACTATGTTGGATTTTTATCCCCGAAGAGGAGAGGATGATGCAGCACTGTAGAGTAAGTACTTCCCTCAGGTAAGAAACCAAGGTTATCAATCCAGTAGGAGAACCAAGCAACACCACGTAAACAGCACTTGCACACAAAACGCAAACCTTCGCACCCAACGCAAACAAGAGGTTGTCAATCTCTCGGCGGTCAAGTAACGAGATAAAAGGTATATGAACACTTGTGTTGAATCGACCCGATTGATGTTATGCTATGAGATACATTCGTCACAAGTTAATGGTTAATAACACAGAGAAGTTAATGTTTGCATAATTCCTTAGACCATGAGAGTATCGAGTTTCTTCATACTTGCTTCATGAACTTTGGGGTTTGTTAAACGTCATCCGTAAATGGATGGCTATTACGGCGTCTTACGAGTTCATGGGAAAGTGTGTCAAGAAACTTGATAGCTCGAGATTGGGATTTGCTCCTCTGATGATGGAGAGATATCTCTGGGCCCTCCCAGTGTTACGGTATCCGTCATCGTCTAGCCAGACACTTTGTGATTTGATCACGGGGATGCCGAAACACGTGAACGAGAAAACAGAACAATACCGGTAAAAAGGTAACTGGCATAGTGGACAAGTTGTTGACCCACAGGGATGCCAACATGTCTCACCTCAGGTATTTGTAACATATCGCGAAGCAACAGGAATAGCACACTGCAACTGGAGGTTCACTCGAATATTCATTCGTGTGGGTATAGGGGTCAATATGGGTGTCCACAGCTCCGATGTTGATCATTGATCAGAAGGGGTTCCGTTCCATCTCTATACTTCACAGAACCTATAGGGTCACACGCTTAAGGGTCATCTATCTACTGAATACTAGATAGGGAGTCTGAGAGAAAGTCTCCGGAAAAAGTTTTCGGAGACAGCGGAAAAGTTCTGAAGAGAGAGGTCACCGGATGAGTTCCGGTGAAACTGAAAAGTCGTTTTGGGGGATACCATTAAGTAAAATTGGTTTTGACACAAGCCTGATAATTCTTGAAGGGTGCCAGAATCATTCTGGAAACTTTCTGGAATTTTCCGGGATGAAAACCGAAAATGTTCCGGAGCTGCCAAAACCGCTTCAGATGCTTTTCGCAGATGAAAATCACCAAACCGGAATTGTTCTGGATCATGTTGAAAATTATTTTAGTGGGTACTAGAAACGTTCTAAGTCCACATAAATATTTTCAGTTCGAAAGGACGCTGAAAAATGTCGTCGTGAATAGTGAAAGTGCTTTTTGGGATATTTATGGAAAACCACCTTTTGGGATATTTCCAAAAGTCTTCTAGAAGGCTAAGGAGGATAAGGGAGCCCCTCATGGGGGGCCCCAAGGGGGTGGCCAGCCAAGCTAGGAGGAGCTCCTTGGAGCTCCACATGGCACCCCAATTTCCTCATATGCCCCTTATGTGTGACATAAAGTGGGGGTACATTGGTATTTTTGAATGCCCATCCTACCCCTTGGTTTTCCTATATAAGGAGGAGGAGGGGCTGCCCAATCCTTCATCCCTTCTCACATACACATGCCATTTGACTTGTCTGGCTTCTCTCTCCCTCCCAGCGAAGCAGTTTCATAGAGCCGAAAGGCTCTCTTGGTTCCAGTGGGAACTAGTTCTGGACGACGAAGCCCTGTCGGATAGATGACACCGTATGTGTGCAAATCTGTAGAGAGATCGTAGTTTCGGTCTTAGTTCAAGAGTGCCTCCCGAAGGGCTGTCCATGTGATTGTCCGAGTTTCGAAGGTCCTCCCGAAGGGCTGTCCGAGTGACCGTTCGAGTTTCAAAGGTCCTCCCGAAGGGCTATCCGCGACACCTTGGAGCTCCACATGGCACCCCAATTTCCTCATATGCCCCTTATGTGTGACATAAAGTGGGGGTACATTGGTATTTTTGAATGCCCATCCTACCCCTTGGGTTTCCTATATAAGGAGGAGGAGGGGCTGCCCAATCCTTCATCCCTTCTCACATACACATGCCATTTGACTTGTCTGGCTTCTCTCTCTCTCCCAGCGAAGCAGTTTCATAGAGACGAAAGGCTCTCTTGGTTCCAGTGGGAACTAGTTCTGGACGACGAAGCCCTGTCGGATAGATGACACCGTATGTGTGAAAATCTGTAGAGAGATCGTAGTTTCGGTCTTAGTTCGAGAGTGCCTCCCGAAGGGCTATCCATGTGACTGTCCGAGTTTCGAAGGTCCTCCCGAAGGGCTGTCCGAGTGACCGTTCGAGTTTCAAAGGTCCTCCCGAAGGGCTGTCCCGGAGGGCTGTCCGAGGGGCGGATGAGGGTATACATACTCGTGGTTGGGAGGTTGTAAATCCTAGCTGCGGGGATCTGCACCGTCGATCGTTATCGACTCAACTTCCGCTGCGCTACGAGTCGGTAAAGAAAAAGATCAAACCTTGTATGTAATCTTTATAGTGGTCCTGGGCTGGTGAGTAAGTCAGAAAATTTTATTTTCTGCTGCATTCCCCAACACATGGCACTGGGCGCCCCCTCCCGGGGCACACCCTGGTGCCATGTGGGGCCCTCTGGAAGCTTCTTCCTTGGCTTCCAAGTTGACGTTGATCCTTATCTCCAGAAAAAAAATCTCCACAAAGTTTCGGGAAGATATGATCTTATCTGATATTGATTTTCTGTAAAACAAAAATAAGGCAGAAAACAGGAACCGGCACAAGGCACTAAATTAATAGGTTAGTCCCCAAAAAATGATATAAAACTATATGAAATGATATTAAAAACATCCAAGAATAATAATATCATAGCATGGAACAAGAAAAAATAACAGATACGTTGGAGATGTATCAGTACAATACTCTTGCTCCTGATTGTGTGCGTAGTCCCCAGGATATGATTTACTACTTTTTTGAAAAATATTTCCCTGCTCATAAGAAACAAGCTACCTTGCAGGTAATATTTAACTTTGTGCAGGTTCAAGAAGAGAGTCTCCCGAAAGCTTGGGGGAGGCTTCTCCAGCTACTTAATGCTTTGCCAGATCATCCTCTCAAGAAAAATGAAATACTTGATATCTTCTATAATGGTATAAATGATGCTTTTGGGGACTACCTATGCAATTGTGCTGGTTGTGTTTTCAGGGAAACAACTGTTAATCCAGCTGAGGAATTATTGATGAATATATTGAAGAATGGTAATGACTGGACACTTCCTGAACCACCGCTTGAAACTACTCCGAAGAAGAGGGGTATTCTATTTCTCACTCCCGAAGACGTGTAAGAGGCAAAGAAATGTATGAAGAAAAAATGTATTAAAGCTGAAGATGTTGAGAATTTACCACCTATTAAAGAAATACATGGGCTCAATGCACCACCACCACACGTGGTAGAGGTAAACTCTTTGTTGAAGTTTAATGAAAATGACATCTCTTATGATAAAACTCCTCATCAATGCTATTATGAGTTTTATAATTATATAGGTAAGCAAAATTATTTCATTGCTCATGTTATGAAACAGTTGGAACATAATGCTCATGTTATTGATCGTTTGAGTGATTTGTTGTTTAGAATTATTAATGATGTTAAGGGAGTTAGTAAGCATTCTTCTATGGTTCAAACTCAGTTAGAACAAGTTTCTAAGTCTCAGAGTCAATTGCTTGATGAAATGAATAGAAATATGCATGATCATGCTGTTAGAGTTATGACTAGGGGCATTAGAATGACTCATGAGCCACTTTACCCTGAGGGACACCCCAAGAGAGTTGAGCAAGACTCTCAAAGAGCTACTGTAGAGGCTCCTAGTTCTTCTGAAAAGAAGAAGAAAAAGAAAAATGATAGGACTTTGCATGCTTCTAGTGAACTGGAGGTAGAAAAACCTCCTGATGTTAATCTTGATGTTTCTATTTCTGATGCTGAAACACAATCAGGTGATGAACATACACCCGACGTTACTAATGAGATTCTTGCAGATGCTTAGCCAGAAAATGTTAGAGAACCAGGAAATGATATTGATATAGAACTTGCTGAGGATCTTGATAACCCACCGCCTAAAAAAAGGTATGAGAAAAAGGACTTTGTTGCTAGGAAGCACGATAAGGAAAGAGAACCTTGGATTCATAAGCCCATGCCTTTTCCTCCTAAACCCTCCAAGAGTAAGGATGAGGAAGACTTTGATCCCTTTGTTGAAATTCTTAGACCTATTTTTTGACGTACTCGCTTGACTGATATGTTAAAAATGCCTCCTTATGCTAAGTATATGAAAGATATTGTTACTAATAAGAGAAAGATTCCTGAGGCTGAAATTTCTACTATGCTTGCTAATTATTCTTTTAAGGATGGTGTTCCAAAGAAATTGGGAGACCCAGGTATACCAACTATACCTTGTTCCATTAAGAGAAACTATGTTAGAACTGCTTTGTGTGACCTGGGAGCTGGTGTTAGTGTTATGCCTTTCTCTTTATATAAAAGACTTGATTCGAACAAACTCAATACTACTGAGATTTCTTTGCAGATGGCTGACAAGTCAACAGTCGTTCCTATCGGTATTTGTGAGGATGTGCCCATTGTGGTTGCAAACGTTACTATCTTAATGGACTTTGTTATACTTGATATGCCCGAGGATGACAACATGTAGATTATCCTTGGTAGACCTTTCTTGAATACTTCAGGGGCTATTATTGATTGCAACAAAAGCAAGGTCACTTTTCATATTAATGGTAATGAGCATATGGTGCATTTTTCGAAGAAACAATTTCAAGTGAGTGGTATTAATGTTATTGAAAAAACTCCAACTATAACTATTGGAAGCTTTCAACTGCCTATTCCTACTGTCAAAAAGAAATATGAAATAATTATGGTAGGGAATATGCCTATCCCCATTGAGGTAACATAGTGTTTTCGCGAAAAAAATTCGGTTTCATGTTAATTGAAAGGGGTTATTAATAAGACTTGATCAACCTTATTAATAGATTCTTTTTGAGAAACATGAGATTGATGAATTTAGCAAGCACACCTTTCTGTACCCATCTTTTATTCTCTATTTTTATTAGTCAAATACAAAAAATGCCATGTTTTTCCTGTTTTCTGATTTTTTTCGTGCAATAAAAAAGTGCCCAGAAATGAAAGTCCTCAGAATGTCCTGAATTTTTTACATGATTTTTTATAGAATATATTAGAATTTTTGGCACAAAAATCACTGCAGATGAACACCCCAGGTGGCCACATGGCACCAGGGCGCCCCCCCATGGGCGCGCCCATGTGCCATGTGGGCCACCCAGGGCCCCACTCACTTATCCCTTCCTCCCACACCCTTCTTCTTCCTTTGAAAAAAATTCCTAGTTCAGTTCTTGCTCCCTTTGCCATGATTTTCGATCTCCTTGCTCGGAACCCCATTTCCGAAACTGTTTTGAGGAACTGCTCCTTGGTATGTGACTCCTCCATTGCTCCAATTAGTTTTTTTGTTTTTGTAGTTTATATTTTGCATATTTAGCTACACTTGGTGCTGTAGAAAATGAGCTTGCATGTTGAATTCTTTGAGTGCTAAGTAGTTTGAATGCTTGATATGGCCTCTAGACACTTGTATGAGTAGTTGCTATCAATTTTGTGAAGTTTTGTTAACATCTTTTTATGGACCAAATTTTTTTAGAAATTTGTTTCTAGGAAGATGAACTTTCTTCGAAGGAGTTCCTCTAGGAGGAAGTCTATGGAGGCATCCTCGAGCTCGAGCTCTGCACGCCAATCTTATGAAGAGCCCCGAGCGAGCTCAGTGAGAGGTGCAGAAACACAAGCATGCCGATGGCCGTGTACGGACTTTATGTTGAGGACGAGAATCAAGGAGGGGTTTGACCAATATATTCGTAATGCTGACCTCACCTCCTTCATGGCAGATAAGCCTAACCAGCACCTTCACCTTACCCATACATTTACTCATCATTTTTCGTACAATCCCCGCACTTCTAGAGTTTCGTTTCATCTTTATGATAGTTCCTACAGTTTGTCTCTAGAAGAGTTCTGTGTTGCCTGCAAACTTGCATACTAGGGGTCATTAGACGAACCACCGGCAGCTCAGTACTCCTTTGTCTTAGGCAGCCTTTGCCATGGTTAGGATAAGGGGTACACAGGTTAGAATTCTCAGTATTCAGTTCCTCGCTATTCGCTATTTTGCACTTTTCAATGGAAAATGCATTGCTGGCAATCAGGATTGTAGTGCACTTTGTGCCCCTGATCTGAGCATTATTCATACTACTTTGACTGGTGAGAGGCATTATAATTTGGGTGTCATTGTAGCATGTAGGTTGCAACGCAACGCGAACAATGGTGATTTGTATGGAGGGATCTAAGCTTCACGTGTAACTGCACACTTAGAGATCCCTCCGAAGTTCATGAAGGAAATATGCCCTAGAGGCAATAATAAAGTTATTATTTATTTCCTTATATCATTATAAATGTTTATTATTCATGCTAGAATTGTATTAACCGGAAACATAATACATGTGTGAATACATAGACAAACAGAGTGTCACTAGTATGCCTCTACTTGACTAGCTCGTTAATCAAAGATGGTTATGTTTCCTAACCATGAACAAAGAGTTGTTATTTGATTAACGAGGTCACATCATTAGTTGAATGATCTGATTGACATGACCCATTCTATTAGCTTAGCACCCGATCGTTTAGTATGTTGCTATTGCTTTCTTCATGACTTATACATGTTCCTATGACTATGAGATTATGCAACTCCCGTTTGCCGGAGGAATACTTTGTGTGCTACCAAACGTCACAACGTAAATGGGTGATTATAAAGGAGAAATACAGGTGTCTCCAAAGGTAGATGTTGGGTTGGCGTATTTCGAGATTAGGATTTGTCACTCCGATTGTCGGAGAGGTATCTCTGGGCCCTCTCGGTAATGCACATCACATAAGCCTTGCAAGCACTGCAACTAATATGTTAGTTGTGAGATGATGTATTACGGAACGAGTAAAGAGACTTGCCGGTAACGAGATTGAACTAGGTATTGGATACCGACGATCGAATCTCGGGCAAGTAACATACCGATGACAAAGGGAACAACGTATGTTGTTATGCGGTCTGACCGATAAAGATCTTCGTAGAATATGTAGGAGCCAATATGGGCATCCCGGTCCCGCTATTGGTTATTGACCGGAGATGTGTCTCAGTCATGTCTGCATTATTCTCTTACCGTAGGGTCCGCACGCTTAACGTTACGATGACAGTTATTATGAGTTTATGCATTTTGATGTACCGAAGTTAGTTCGGAGTCCCGGATGTGATCACGGACATGACGAGGAGTCTCGAAATGGTCGAGACATAAATATTGATATATTGGAAGCCTATGTTTGGATATCGGAAGTGTTCCGGGTGAAATCGGGATTTTACCGGAATACCGGGAGGTTACCGGAACCCCCCGGGAGCTATATGGGCCTTAGTGGGCTTTAATGGAAAGGTGAAACGGAAGCCCAAGGTGGGCTGCACACCTCCCCCCTCCCCTAGTCCTATTAGGACTAGGAGAGGTGGCCGGCCCCCCTCTCTCTCTTTCCCCCCTCGGGGAATCCTATTCCAACTAGGATTGGGGGGGGGGGGAGTCCTACTCCCGGTAGGAGTAGGACTCCTCCTGCGCCTCCATAGGGCTGGCCGCACCCCTCCCCCTTGGCTCCTTTATATACGGAGGCAGGGGGCACCTCTAGACACACAAGTTGATCCTTGAGATCGTTCCTTAGCCGTGTGCGGTGCCCCCTGCCACCATATTCCACCTCGATCATATCGTTGTAGTGCTTAGGCGAAGCCCTGCGTCGGTAGAACATCAAGATCGTCACCACGCCGTCGTGCTGACGGAACTCTTCCCCAACGCTTTGCTGGATCGGAGCTCGGGGATCGTCATCGAGCTGTACGTGTGCTAAGAACTCGGAGGTGCCGGAGTAACGGTGCTTGGATCGATCGGATCAGGAAGACGTACGACTACGTCCTCTACGTTGTGTGAACGCTTCCGCAGTCGGTCTGCGTTGGTACGTAGACAACACTCTCCCCTCTCGTTGCTGTGCATCACCATGATCTTGCGTGTGCGTAGGAATTTTTTTGAAATTACTACGTTCTCCAACAGTGGCATCCGAGCCTAGGTTTTATGGTTTGATGTTATTTGCACGAGTAGAACACAAGTGAGTTGTGGACGATATAAGTCATACTGCCTACCAGCATGTCATACTTTGGTTCGGCGGTATTGTTGGACGAGACGACCCGGACCAACATTACGCGTACGCTTACGCGAGACCGGTTCCCCCGACGTGCTTTGCACACAGGTGGCTTGCGGGCGACTGTCTCTCCAACTTTAGTTGAACCGAGTGTGGCTACGCCCGGTCCTTGCGAAGGTTAAAACGGAGTCTATTTGACAAACTATCGTTGTGGTTTTGATGCGTAGGTGAGATTGGTTCTTTCTTAAGCCCGTAGCAGCCACGTAAAACTTGCAACAACAAAGTAGAGGACGTCTAACTTGTTTTTGTAGGGCATGTTGTGATGTGATATGGTCAAGGCATGATGCTGAATTTTATTGTATGAGATGATCATGTTTTGTAACCGAGTTATCGGCAACTGGCAGGAGCCATATGGTTGTCGCTTTATTGTATGCAATGCAATCGCGATGTAATGCTTTACTTTATTACTAAGCGGTAGTGATAGTCGTGGAAGCATAAGATTGGCGAGACGACAACGATGCTACGATGGAGATCAAGGTGTCGCACCGGTGACGATGGTGATCACGACGGTGCTTCGAAGATGGAGATCACAAGCACAAGATGATGATGGCCATATCATATCACTTATATTGATTGCATGTGATGTTTATCTTTTATGCATCTTATCTTGCTTTGATTGACGGTAGCATTATAAGATGATCTCTCACTAAATTATCAAGAAGTGTTCTCCCTGAGTATGCACCGTTGCGAAAGTTCTTCGTGCTGAGACACCACGTGATGATCGGGTGTGATAGGCTCTACGTTCAAATACAACGGGTGCAAAACAGTTGCACACGCGGAATACTCAGGTTATACTTGACGAGCCAAGCATATACAGATATGGCCTCGGAACACGGAGACCGAAAGGTCGAGCGTGAATCATATAGTAGATATGATCAACATAAAGATGTTCACCGATGAAGCTACTCCATCTCACGTGATGATTCGACATGGTTTAGTTGATTTGGATCACGTAATCACTTAGAGGATTAGAGGGATGTCTATCTAAGTGGGAGTTCTTAAGTAATATGATTAATTGAACTTAAATTTATCATGAACTTAGTACCTGATAGTATCTTGCTTGTTTATGTTGATTGTAGATAGATGGCTTGTGCTGTTGTTCCGTTGAATTTTAATGCGTTCCTTGAGAAAGCAAAGTTGAAAGATGATGGTAGCAATTACACGGACTGGGTCCGTAACTTGAGGGTTATCCTCATTGCTGCACAGAAGAATTACGTCCTGGAAGCACCGCTGGGTGCCAGGCCTGCTGCTGGAGCAACGCCAGATGTTATGAATGTCTGGCAGAGCAAAGCTGATGACTACTCGATAGTTCAGTGTGCCATGCTTTACGGCTTAGAATCGGGACTTCAACGACGTTTTGAACGTCATGGAGCATATGAGATGTTCCAGGAGTTGAAGTTAATATTTCAAGCAAATGCCCGGATTGAGAGATATGAAGTCTCCAATAAGTTCTATAGCTGCAAGATGGAGGAGAACAGTTCTGTCAGTGAGCATATACTCAAAATGTCTGGGTATAATAATCACTTGATTCAATTGGGAGTTAATCTTCCAGATGATTGCGTCATTGACAGAATTCTCCAATCACTACCACCAAGCTACAAGAGCTTCGTGATGAACTATAATATGCAAGGGATGAACAAGACAATTCCCGAGCTCTTCGCAATGCTGAAAGCTGCGGAGGTAGAAATCAAGAAGGAGCATCAAGTGTTGATGGTCAACAAGACCACTAGTTTCAAGAAAAAGGGCAAAGGGAAGAAGAAGGGGAACTTCAAGAAGAACAGCAAGCAAGTTGCTGCTCAAGAGAAGAAACACAAGTCTGGACCTAAGCCTGAAACTGAGTGCTTCTACTGCAAGCAGACTGGTCACTGGAAGCGGAACTGCCCCAAGTATTTGGCGGATAAGAAGGATGGCAAGGTGAACAAAGGTATATGTGATATACATGTTATTGATGTGTACCTTACTAATGCTCGCAGTAGCACCTGGGTATTTGGTACTGGTTCTGTTGCTAATATTTGCAACTCGAAACAGGGACTACGGATTAAGCGAAGATTAGCTAAGGACGAGGTGACGATGCGCGTGGGAAACGGTTCCAAAGTCGATGTGATCGCGATCGGCACGCTACCTCTACATCTACCTTCGGGATTAATATTAGACCTAAATAATTGTTATTTGGTGCCAGCGTTCAGCATGAACATTATATCTGGATCTTGTTTAATGCGAGACGGTTATTCATTTAAATCATAGAATAATGGTTGTTCTATCTATATGAGTAATATCTTTTATGGTCACGCACCCTTGAAGAGTGGTCTATTCTTATTGAATCTCGAGAGTAGTGATACACATATTCATAATGTTGAAACCAAAAGATGAAGAGTTGATAATGATAGTGCAACTTATTTGTGGCACTGCCGTTTAGGTCATATCGGTGTAAAGCGCATGAAGAAACTCCACACTGATGGGCTTTTGGAACCACTTGATTATGAATCACTTGGTACTTGCGAACCGTGCCTCATGGGCAAGATGACTAAAACACCGTTCTCCGGTACTATGGAGAGAGCAACAGATTTGTTGAAATCATACATACAGATGTATGTGGTCCGATGAATATTGAGGCTCGTGGCAGATATCGTTATTTTCTCACCTTCACAGATGATTTAAGCAGATATGGGTATATCTACTTGATGAAACATAAGTCTGAAACATTTGAAAAGTTCAAAGAATTTCAGAGTGAAGTTGAAAATCATCGTAACAAGAAAATAAAGTTTCTACGATCTGATCATGGAGGAGAATATTTGAGTTACGAGTTTGGCGTACATTTGAAAAATTGTGGAATAGTTTCGCAACTCACGCCACCCAGAACACCACATCA
Source organism: Triticum dicoccoides (assembly GCF_002162155.2). Lineage (NCBI taxonomy): Eukaryota > Viridiplantae > Streptophyta > Magnoliopsida > Poales > Poaceae > Triticum > Triticum dicoccoides. The sequence continues at coordinate 624,992,696 of NC_041390.1, read as the reverse complement.
TAATGGTGTGTCCGAACGTCGTAATCGTACTTTACTGGATATGGTGCGATCTATGATGTCTCTTACTGATTTACCGCTATCGTTTTGGGGATATGCTCTAGAGACGGCCGCATTCACATTAAATAGGGCACCATCAAAATCCGTTGAGACGACGCCTTATGAACTGTGGTTTGGCAAGAAACCAAAGTTGTCGTTTCTGAAAGTCTGGGGCTGCGATGCTTATGTGAAAAAGTTTCAACCTGATAAGCTCGAACCCAAATCGGAGAAATGTGTCTTCATAGGATATCCAAAGGAAACTATTGGATACACCTTCTATCACAGATCCGAAGGCAAGACTTTTGTTGCTAAGTTCGGAAACTTTCTAGAGAAGGAGTTTCTCTCGAAAGAAGTGAGTGGGAGGAAAGTAGAACTTGACGAGGTAACTGTACCTACTCACTTATTGGAAAGTAGTACATCGCAGAAAACTGTTTCTACAACACCTACACCAATAAGTGAGGAAGCTAATGATGATGATCATGAAACTTTAGATCAAGATACTACTGAACCTCGTAGATCAACCAGAGTGAGATCCGCACCAGAGTGGTACGGTAATCCTGTTCTGGAAGTCATGCTACTAGATCATGATGAACCTACGAACTATGAAGAAGCGATGGTGAGCCCAGATTCCGCAAAATGGCTTGAAGCCATGAAATTTGAGATGGGATCCATGTATGAGAACAAAGTATGGACTTTGGTTGACTTGCCCGATGATCGGCAAGCAATTGAGAATAAATGGATCTTCAAGAAGAAGACTGACGCTGATGGTAATGTTACTGTCTACAAAGCTCGACTTGTCGCAAAAGGTTTTCGACAAGTTCAAGGGGTTGACTACGATGAGACCTTCTCACCCGTAGCGATGCTTAAGTCTATCAGAATCATGTTAGCAATTGCCGCATTTTATGATTATGAAATTTGGCAGATGGATGTCAAAACTGCATTCCTGAATGGATTTCTGGAAGAAGAGTTGTATATGATGCAACCGGAAGGTTTTGTCGATCTAAAGGGAGCTAACAAAGTGTGCAAGCTCCAGCGATCCATTTATAGACTGGTGCAAGCCTCTCGGAGTTGGAATAAACGCTTTGATAGTGTGATCAAAGTATTTGGTTTTATACAGACTTTCGGAGAAGCATGTATTTACAAGAATGTGAGTGGGAGCTCTGTAGCATTTCTGATATTATATGTGGATGACATATTACTGATTGGAAATGATATAGAATTTCTGGATAGCATAAAGGGATACTTGAATAAGAGTTTTTCAATGAAAGACCTCGGTGAAGCTGCTTACATCTTGGGCATTAAGATCTATAGAGATAGATCGAGACGCTTAATTGGACTTTCACAAAGCACATACCTTGACAAAGTTTTGAAAAAGTTCAAAATGGATCAAGCAAAGAAAGGGTTCTTGCCTGTGTTACAAGGTGTGAAATTGAGTAAGACTCAAAGCCCGACCACCGCAGAAGATAGAGAAAAAATGAAAGATGTTCCCTATGCTTCAGCCATAGGCTCTATCATGTATGCAATGCTGTGTACCAGACCTGATGTGTGCCTTAATGTAAGTTTAGCAGGGAGGTACCAAAGTAATCCAGGAGTGGATCACTGGACAGCGGTCAAGAACATCCTGAAATACCTGAAAAGGACTAAGGATATGTTTCTCGTATATGGAGGTGACAAAGAGCTCACCGTAAAAGGTTACGTTGATGCAAGCTTTGACACTGATCCGGACGATTCTAAATCGCAAACCGGATACGTGTTTACATTAAACGGTGGAGCTGTCAGTTGGTGCAGTTCTAAACAAAGTGTCCTAGTGGGATCTACATGTGAAGAGGAGTACATAGCTGCTTCGGAAGCAGCAAACTAAGGAGTCTGGATGAGGGAGTTCATATCCGATCTAGGTGTCATACCTAGTGCATCGGGTCCAATGAAAATCTTTTGTGACAATACTGGTGCAATTGCCTTGGCAAAGGAATCCAGATTTCACAAAAGGACCAAGCACATCAAGAGACGCTTCAATTCCATCCGGGATCTAGTCCAGGTGGGAGACATAGAGATTTGCAAGATACATACGGATCTGAATATCGCAGACCCGTTGACTAAGCCTCTTCCACGAGCAAAACATGATCAGCACCAAGGCTCCATGGGTGTTAGAATCATTACAGTGTAATCTAGATTATTGACTCTAGTGCAAGTGGGAGACTGAAGGAAATATGCCCTAGAGGCAATAATAAAGTTATTATTTATTTCCTTATATCATGATAAATGTTTATTATTCATGCTAGAATTGTATTAACCGGAAACATAATACATGTGTGAATACATAGACAAACAGAGTGTCACTAGTATGCCTCTACTTGACTAGCTCGTTAATCAAAGATGGTTATGTTTCCTAACCATGAACAAAGAGTTGTTATTTGATTAACGAGGTCACATCATTAGTTGAATGATCTGATTGACATGACCCATTCTATTAGCTTAGCACCCGATCGTTTAGTATGTTGCTATTGCTTTCTTCATGACTTATACATGTTCCTATGACTATGAGATTATGCAACTCCCGTTTGCCGGAGGAATACAGGTGTCTCCAAAGGTAGATGTTGGGTTGGCGTATTTCGAGATTAGGATTTGTCACTCCGATTGTCGGAGAGGTATCCTTGGGCCCTCTCGGTAATGCACATCACATAAGCCTTGCAAGCACTGCAACTAATATGTTAGTTGTGAGATGATGTATTACGGAACGAGTAAAGAGACTTGCCGGTAACGAGATTGAACTAGGTATTGGATACCGACGATCGAATCTCGGGCAAGTAACATACCGATGACAAAGGGAACAACGTATGTTGTTATGCGGTCTGACCGATAAAGATCTTCGTAGAATATGTAGGAGCCAATATGGGCATCCCGGTCCCGCTATTGGTTATTGACCGGAGATGTGTCTCAGTCATGTCTGCATTATTCTCTTACCGTAGGGTCCGCACGCTTAACGTTACGATGACAGTTATTATGAGTTTATGCATTTTGATGTACCGAAGTTAGTTCGGAGTCCCGGATGTGATCACGGACATGACGAGGAGTCTCGAAATGGTCGATACATAAAGATTGATATATTGGAAGCCTACGTTTGGATATCGGAAGTGTTCCGGGTGAAATCGGGATTTTACCGGAATACCGGGAGGTTACCGGAACCCCCCGGGAGCTATATGGGCCTTAGTGGGATTTAGTGGAAAGGTGAAAGGGAAGCCCAAGGTGGGCTGCGCGCCTCCCCCCCCTCCCCTAGTCCTCTTAGGACTACGAGAGGTGGCCGGGCCCCCTCTCTCTCTTTCCCCCCTCGGGGAATCCTATTCCAACTAGGATTGGGGGGGGAGTCCTACTCCCGGTAGGAGTAGGACTCCTCCTGTGCCTCCATAGGGCTGGCCGCACCCCTTCCCCTTGGCTCCTTTATATACGGAGGCAGGGGGCACCTCTAGACACACAAGTTGATCCTTGAGATCGTTCCTTAGCCGTGTGCGGTGCCCCCTGCCACCATATTCCACCTCGATCATATCGTTGTAGTGCTTAGGCGAAGCCCTGCGTCGGTAGAACATCAAGATCGTCACCACGCCGTCGTGCTAACGGAACTCTTCCCCAACGCTTTGCTGGATCGGAGCTCGGGGATCTTCATCGAGCTGTACGTGTGCTAAGAACTCGGAGGTGCCGGAGTAACGGTGCTTGGATCGGTCGGATCGGGAAGACGTACGACTACTTCCTCTACGTTGTGTGAACGCTTCCGCAGCCGGTCTGCGTTGGTACGTAGACAACACTCTCCCCTCTCGTTGCTGTGCATCACCATGATCTTGCGTGTGCGTAGGAAATTTTTTGAAATTACTACGTTCTCCAACAGTTCAGTGACCCCATTGTACCTTACAAATATCTGAACTTCGGTGCTATGCGTGAGCATAAGTTTTTGAAGCAAGACACACGCACGTATGAGTACAATTTAATTTTTAACAAATATGACCCTGTGTATGTGGCTTCGCCTGCACCTGCTCTCTTTGATTTTCAGAACAAGGGAAGGTTTTCTTTAACAAAGAGCAAGGCGCTTGAGTACAACGCAACAGTTGAGGCAGCCCGCCAGGCTAAGGAGGCTGCTCAACATGCTTCTTCGAGCTACCACTTTGACTATTATCCGGACAGGGATGGTGATGGACCAAGCTGGGCCAAAAGCCCAAGCTTGGGGGAGTACGTATTTCCCACCGACAGTTTATTCATGCTTACACATTTCACTCTAGTTGTCGGTGCTCATACTCTTTCATTGTATTATCCATGTTAGTTTTATTTTCTCGCTTTCTTCTTGTGTGTTTGAAAAACTTTCAGAAAATCCAAAAACATAGTTAGCTTTTTTTTGCTTTCCAGTTTAATTAGTTGTAGCCTTTAAAAATCAAAAACCCAAAAGGATTTCTCACTTCTTCTTTCGCTTGTTGGGAGCTTTCCCGTGTAAATAGTTTTTTCTCGTTTTTGATTTTTCTTTTCTTCGTTTTGCCTTCTTCGAGAAAAACAACAAAATCCAAAAATATTTCGGTGTGTTTCTCTGAATTTATTTTCTTTTCTCTTTGCTGAGTTCTTATAAGGAGGAGACCACGATGAAAATGTTGAGTGGTTCTCATATGCATTATTGATTATCTACCAGAGAGCCCATTTTACCTTGTCTTCTCCTTTGAATAAATTTTTGTAGATTCCAGCTTAGTCCATGGCACCCTTGGACTATTATTATTTTCATACCATTCGACCGTGCAAGTGAAAGGCAATAATGACGATGATTTGGTGGAGTGACCATGGCAAAGAAAAGCGGGTATGAACTCAACCTGTTCTTGTTCTTATAAATGTGTTTAGATCGGTGTCCATGATTCAGCAAATTATGATCAAACATGTTTGTGATGACAATTAGAGATTATAGTTGTTCATGCCATGCTGAAGTAGCTAGGAGTTGATAATGATTTACCTTGGATGTCAACATGCATTAAAATGATTGTGATGTGGTATGATGGTATGGTATCCTCCTCTGAATGTTTCAAGTGCCTTGACTTGGCACATGTTTATGCATGTTGTTGAATCAAAACTAACATTGCCTCTATGATATTTATGTTCATGGTGCTCATATCCTACTCATGCTAGTACTCAATGTTGATTATGCATAATATATGTTCATGACCATATTCGCTCTCCAGCTGGTTGATTCCCAATCTTATTGCTAGTCTTCACCTGTACTAAGCGAGAATGCTGCTTGTATATCAAAATCTTTAAACCCGAGTTGTTCCAGATGAGTCCACCTTACCTACCTATATGCGGTATTACCCTGCCGTTCCAAGTAAATTTGCATGTGCCACCTCTAAATTATTCAAATGAACATCTGTTTTGTGTGCCTGGACCGCTCATGGAGCGACAAGGAGCAGTCAGTATCTTCCATGCTAAGTGGGTTATACTCAGATGAGTGTTTATTCACTTGTCATTGCACGAGAAAGGGGCGGTAATCGGGATTCCCAGTCCCAAACTTAAATTTGCAAATAATAACCAAAACTCTTCCGGACTGTAAGTGGAATGAAGGGCAATTGAATTCCGATTAGCCGCGGACTATGAAAAGGTGAAGGGGGAGTAAAACTTTACTTTAGCGCTTGGGAACCGCCACTAATTTGTTTAGCATGGAAGATATTAAAAAATATCGGTCGTGACGTTGGCAGGAAGGGCATGCCACCCAAAAATAAATTTTATCCCTGTTTTAAAACTTTGAGCTCTGGCACCTCTACAAATCCATGCTTCCCTCTGTGAAGGGTCTATCTATTTATTTTTATTGTTGAGCCATCACCTTCTCAAACAAGCACCATACCTGAGAGCACTATTGTCATCCTCATGCATTGTGTGTGGTTAATCGTTGAATGCATCATGACTGGATCTTTGTTGCCATGAATTACAATGTTTAGTCGCTGCTTCAACTTTGGAGGTGCTATGCATTTATATTTTGCGATCTCAGAAAGGGCTAGTGATATACCATCAGTGTCATATTATATCATGATTGTTTTGACAAAGTGTTGGCATTTGAGATACCTTATTATTGCTCGCTAGTTGATTATGCCATTGATATGAATGAATATGATTTCTAAGAGTTATCATGAATGTGGTTAGTTATAATCTTTGCTGAAAACTTGGATGTTGTTTAAGCATATTTATAAGCACAAGAACAAAAAGAGTTTGTAAAAGTTTTTCTTTATCACTGTCAGTTTGCCAACTGAATTGCTTGAGGACAAGCAATGAGTTAAGCTTGGGGGAGTTGATACATCTCTGTTGTATCTACTTTTCTAATCACATTTGCTCTTGTTTTTTACTCTAATTTGCATGATTTGAAGGAAACTAACCCGGACTGACGCTGTTTTCAGTAGAATTGCATGGTGTTGTTTTTGTGCAGAAATAAAAGCTCTCAGAATTGGACGAATTTTTTTGAGGAATTTTTATGGAATAGATGAGGAATTATGGAGCCAAGACCCACTGCATAGGGGGTCCCAGGTGGCCACATGGCACCTGCCCCCCCTGGGGCGCACCCAGGTGCTGTGTGGGCCCCTGGTGAACCCCCTGACCCTATCTTCAAGCCTATAAATTCACTTTTACAAAGAAAAAATAGGAGAGGAAGAATTATCGCATTTCACGAGACGGAGCCGTCGCCAAATTCTGTTCTTCATCGGGAGGCCAGATCTGGAGCCCGTTCGGGGCTCCAGAGAGGGAAATCTTCGATCTTCGTTATCACCAACCTCTCTCCATCGCCAATTCCATGATGCTCCTCACCGGGAGTGAGTCATCTCTTCGTAGGCTCGCTGGTCGGTGATGGGATTGGATGAGATCGATCATGTAATCGAGTTAATTTTGTTAGGGCTTGGTCCCTAGTATCCACTATGTTCTGAGATTGATGTTGCTATGATTTTGCTGTGCTTAATGCTTGTCACTAGGGCCCGAGTGCCATGATTTCGGATCTGAACTGTTTATGTTTTCATGAATATATTTGTGTTCTTGATCCGATCTTGCAAGTTGTATGCACCTGCTATGTGTTATGATCCGCATCCCCTAGGGTGACAATAATTGAGATTCTTTCTGGTGATTACCGTAGTTTGAGGAGTTCATGTATTCACTATGTGTTAATGCTTTGTTCCGGTTCTCTATTAAAAAGAGGCCTTAATATCCCTTAGTTTCCTTCTGGACGCCGCTGCCATAGGAGGGTAGGACAAAATATGTCATGCAAGTTCTTTTCCATAAGCACGTACGACTATTTACGGAATGCATGACTACATTGTATTGATGAACTGGAGTTAGTTCTGTGTCGCCCTAGGTTACGACTGATATATGATCGATATTATCGAACACACCCATCATCACCGATCTAGTGCCTACGAGTTTCCACATACTGATACTTGCTAAGTTACTACTGTTACACTTGCTACAAATCTGTTACTATTACCGTTACCGTTACTATTGCTACTTTTGTTACTTGCTATCAAACTATCTTGCTACTAATCACTTTGCTACAGATTTTTAGTCTCCAGGTGTGGTTGAATTGACAACTCAACTGCTAATACTTTCAAATATTCTTTGTCTCCCCTTGTGTCGAATCAATAAATTTGGGTTGAATACTCTACCCTCGAAAACTGTTGCGATCCCCTATACTTGTGGGTTATCAAGACCTTTTTCTAGCACCGTTGCCGGGGAACATGGCTATATTTATGAAGTCACTTGGAATTTATATCTGTTTGCCACTATGAGGAATCTTAAGGATGGTAGAATCAGGATCGTTCCCTCTACTACGAGGGAAGGTAAGGAATTGCCATCTAGCTCTTCACTTGATTCACCTTCTGTTTTGAGTAAGGTTGCAACACCACTACCTGCTATGAATTCTGATATGTCTCAAGTTATTGATGATGCTATGAATGATATTACTTCTACTTTGAATGATGCTATTGATGATGCTAGTACTATGCTTGATAATACTGTGCCACTTAGTGAATTTCTTGATGAACAACTTGCTAAGGCTAGAGAAGGCTAGAGAAATTGAGAAAGCCAAGAGCGCTGAAACTCTTGAAAATCTCGATTCGCCTTTCTTGCTTGGTCCTGTTGTTAGAGCTGAAATACCTGATGAACATTGCTTTGATAGAGAAACTGCTATAGCTATTCTTGATTGTAATGATAGGGAAGAAGCTTTAAAATTGCTTGATGTGTTGAAAGAAAAGTCTATGAGGGAGAGGATGACGTGTGATCCTAAGTTTACCACTTCTCACATATTTATTACTTATAAAGATTATGAGTTCTATGTTGATTCTGAGTTGATTACTTTGGTTGAGTCAGATCCTTTCCATGGTTCTGAAACTGAAACTATTGTAGCACATCTTACTATGTTGAATTATATTGCTACTCTTTTTGCTCATGAGAAAAAGATTCGTTACTACTATATTCTTAAGTTGTTCCCTTTCTCATTAAATGGTGATGCTAAGGTTTGGTACAATATTCTTACTCCTGGTTGTGTGCATAGTCCCCAGGATATGATTTACTATTTTTATGAAAAATGGTTCCCTGCATATAAGAAACAAGCTGCCTTGTATGAAATATTTAACTTTATGTAGGTTGAAGAAGAGAGTCTCCCACAAGCTTGGAGGAGGCTTCTCCAGCTACTTAATGCTTTACCAGATCATCCTCTGGAAAAAAATGAAATAGTTGATATTTTCTATAATGGTATAAATGATGTTTCTAGGGACTACCTATACAGTTGTGCTGATTGTGTTTTCAGGAAAAGAACGGTTAATTAAGCTGAGGAATTATTGATGAATATATTGAAGAATGATAATGACTGGACACTTCCTGAACCACCGCCTAAATCTACTCCGAAGAAGAGGGGTATTCTATTTCTCACTCCTGAAGACATGCAAGAGACAAAGAAATGTATGAAGAAAAAATATAATAAAGCTGAAGATGTTAAGAATTTACCACCCATTGAAGAAATACATGGGCTCAATGCACCACCGCCACAGGTGGTAGAGGTAAAAATCAACAACAAAACCAGGAACACAACACACAGATCATTATTCAGTATGGGTTGTCTTTCGGTCTGTCCACTCTTCGTTGAAATTTTTTTATCTCATGGGGTGTATATGGTGGGCACTCCCTTTCTGATATTGCGACTGTTGGTAATGATGGCTCCTCGTTTAATTTTAAAGTGCATTACACCGAAATGTCTAGAAACCTGGAAAGAAAAAGAGAAGCGACCACACGACAACCTAGAAACGTGTGAGAAAATTTGCCTAATAATTTAATTTCCGCAGCCAAATTTGCTCGAAAGAACCTGAAGAGTAAAGCTGGAATTTCATGTGGTCGTCTCGTTCTCCATCCCAAACGAAACTCGGTCCCCATTCCACAGCGTGTGCCATCGATAGCGCGCGGCGCCAGGCTTTTCGGTGGCCGCAACCACCGGCGTCGGTCCTGTCCTGCCGTAGCAGAAGTGCACCACAACCACTGCTTGTATGCCAGGTGGTCTATAGACCTGGTTATAGCTTTTATTACCTAAATAATTGTGTTCTTCGTACTGCTGCGAATATTCAAACTTCTCTCAAAGAAAAATGCACATCATGGTGATGTCTCGTTGGAGCAGTAGCGCTACCAGTAGCACCAGTGAACCACTCTACAGTATTGGGCCACAGTCTGTTATCACAAGTCTTGTGGAGTCCTGGTGATGGAACAAGCGCGAGATGCGGCACGAGAGACCTGTATACGGTTTCTATGCTGTCTGGCTCGGTATGTGTGAGTCCAATAGAGACAAGGGAAACAGAGCAAGCATGATGGCACTGTGGGAAACAACAACTGTATCAAGTGCTACGCTAATTGAAGCCAAAAGTCTCTAAACCATCGGTATTTCCTTTTTCCACATATAAAAACCATGAGTCTGTGTAACATGTTTTCAAATAACATCGACCCACCTAGCTAGTAGGAGCAACTACTTAACATTGTTTTCGATAAGAGCAACTTTAGTAGATACGCTATATAGTTGTCGGCCCGTATATTTCCAGCCATTTTACAGTTTTTGGCCTTTTTAGGGTCCGAACTGATGCGTCAAAATTCTCCCCGTCCGTAAAAAAATATACAGGCGGCCCGCAAGCTGCCCTGTTCGCTGCTATATCTACGGGCTGGTAGCGTTCTAGGGTTTCCGTCTTGGATAAGCTCCGTCCCCAGTCATTATCCTCTCCGCTCCACTGTCTCTTTCCGTTTCTCCGACGAGCGATTGCGTCGTTTCTTGCCCTTTCTCGCAGATCCATGGCAGGAGGTGATTGTGGACGTGGGGCCCGCGGCAGGTCTCCGCTGCGCAAGCGCGGCAGGCACGACGGGGAGGCCGGCAGGTCTAGTCAGCCCGCCGTCGAGCCGTGGCGCTTGAGGCAGGTGTGCTCCCCGCAGCGGAGGTCGGGACTCATGGGCTCGCTTCTGCGAGCTCGGGGACGCTCTTTGGCCAACCACCAAGGGCCTCCGAGATGCGGAGATCGAGCTCGCCGCCGCGATGGACGTGGGGACGGCAGGTGAAGATGGCGCCGCTGAACGGCTTTTTCAGGCGGCGAAGGAGGCGTTCGAGCTCGCCAACGTTCTCTACCGGTTCACGACCGAGTTCTACCTCAGCGTCAAGCCGTGAGCCGCCGTCCCCGACGTCAAGCAAGTTTTAGTATATCTATGTTTTAGTTTATGTAGCTGACCTATCGGTGTGTTTTAGACAAACCATGTAGCGAGAACGCAGTTTATCTTAAGTTTTTTAGTTTCACATACTTTTTTGCAATATTTGTTCTGTGTCAGGGCACAACTGCCTGTAAAATTATTTTAGGGTAAACCGTATAACTACTTTGCGGACGAATTTTTACAACATCTGCTAGAATTGCTTTAAGTGGAGCTCGCCTGCCGCGGATGACTTCCTAGAAATTTTTCTCTTATTTCCCCTTTCTTCTTAATGTGGTTATAAACATAGTCCCACATCGTGTGCGACTCAGTATAATTGTCCTGGCGTGTTGGAGATCGCTAACCTAGTGGTCATGCGAACGTTGGGAAAGTATCGGGTGCTCCCAGCCTTGGGTACTCCCGGTGCTCCAAAGCCAAAATAACATTTTTAAATGTTTCAAAAAATTCCGGAAAAAGTAAATGTTCACAAGGAATGTGACTACAACCCTTCAAAAGTTTAGGTCCAAATTCAAAACGCACATTGAGAAACAAAAAAGACAAATCTAGATGTGAATAGTGTTAATGCCGCTTTTGTCTTTTTTCCACTATTCATGCTGGATTTCACATTTTTGTTTCTCAATTTGTGAATCGAGTTTGAAACTGAAATTTTTAGGGGTTGTAGTCATATTCCTTGTGAACATTCATATTTTTCTGAAATTTCTGGAAACATGTAAAAATGTTTTTTTGACATTGGAACACCGGGAGTACCCCAAGGATGGAAGCACCTAAGAGCAACTCTAGCAGACCCTGCATCCGGCCGGCCCACAAAACGTGTTTGCAGCTTGCGGAAAAACGCATTTGCGGGCCGGCGCGGACGATCACAGTTGCAGACCCCGCGTAACGGACCCGTAAAAAAGGATATTCGTGGAATATGCTCTTTTACGGGTTGGCTTTGCGGGGCCTGATCTGGCGCAGCTCATAAGACATCATCATATCTTTGCTAGAATGGTAAGACGAAAGAAAACAAGAAGCACAAGTATGCATTTTAGAAGATTTCCAACTTTCATAACTGCTCCCACTAGTTGGACTAATATCTTCTCCATGCATTCATTGTTTATCTGCGGATTCTTGATTTTGCATTCTTCTATCCTCATCTTTGGTTCGAAAGAAGTAGACGTTGCCTCCCCTCTAGTTGCACATGCAGCTGCATCATTGCCTCCGATTCTACTAAGGAGTGCACGAACATCTATTAAGTTTCTTTCTATCAATAAATCAATGTATTGGCCTTTTCAATACCAAAATGAGCATCCATCTTCCTACACACATGAATGAGCATGTTCGAAATGAGCTACCGCAATGAGCTATCAAAATGAGCTCCTACAAGTGCACGTACCCCGACCGGACGAATCCATGCCCGCAAATCGTCGGCGTCGGCGGGAGAACGAACCCGTACCTGCATGTGGCGATGCGCCCTTGCCGGGGCTACGGGAGATGCTCCCCGACCATTCCATCACTTGACGCAGCCACCGGCGGCCGGAAAAAGCCAAATCCGGCGGCCCGCGATGAAGGACCGCAGATCAGCAAATCCGGTGGCCCGCCGACGCACGGGGAGGGGGAGAGGGGAGGCCTCATGCGTGTGGCGGCCTTTCGGCATGCTCCCGCCAGCTGCTTTCGCCGGAATCTTGGGCGGCGGCCCGGCGACGGGGCGAGGGGGAGAGGGGAGGTGGTTGGTGGGGAAAGCGCGGGCTGAAATTTCAGCCCCCACCAACCGCTTCCGCTAATATGCAGGGCACCGCAGCGGCGAGGGGGAAACCCGCGTATTCGCGGGTTGGGGCCGAGATTTTGCCGCGCCCTTCAAATTTTTTTGCGCGCCGGGGCGGGATGCGGGGTCTGATCGGGTGGGATTTTTCTTCCCGACCCTCATTTTAACGGTTATTTTGCGGGTCGGGGCGGGATGCGAGGTCTGCTAGAGATGCTCTAATGTTTTCCCTACAAGCCACCTGGGCGAGAAAGCGGACCCGATGGTGGTGATCAAGTTCATGATGCTATGGTACCCGAGGTTGGACGCACAGCACCACTTTTTGGTGCTGGACTTTGCGCAAGTCAACTACTCCCTCCGATTCGAACTAAGTGTCACAATTTTGAACTGGGCTTAGTTTAAATTAGCCACACTTATTATGTATGAAGTGATTATTTTTTGGGTTTGCTGCATAAACCTCCGACCATAAGTATAATATAGCAACTCAATAAATGTTCACGAATAAATCCAGAAATGTGTGAGAAATTTTGCCTAATAATTTAATTTTTGGTCAATTTTTCTTAGAGTGTGTTTAGGACTCATCTAGTTTGTGGCCCCAAGTCAACCTAATAATTTAAGATGACATCACCGACTATTTGTGGCCCCTTTGTTTGTCTTTGTTTTTTCCTTGTCACCCATGCCTGAACCGGACTAGAGTAAAATCATTAGGTGAGCCCCAAATCTTTCTCTTCTTTCAATTTCATCATTTGGGCTCTGATTTGGGATTTCAAAAATGGGAAAATATTCTAGGCTCTATGTTTCGGACGAATTTGGGGAGAGAAAAAAAGGCGATTTTACTTAATCAAAAGGTTCCCCTCCTTCTAATTGCTTCACAAGGAACTTTTCTAGAAAATTTCTATCATTTGAAATCACAACAGGAATCCAGTGTTCCAAACGACCCCTACGTCTCTAGCCTCCAAATTTAGCGTCTCTGTGTGCTTATTGTGTTGTAGTGATGTGAAGATTGGCATGAGCCATGAGTCTGCATCTCTAGCACGCCTACTAGGTAATAAGGTAGCTCCTGTGCTCCTCGTGCCATGCATCTGCATGCTCGTGGGCCCCGCCACACCGGTTCTTCTCCAAGCTACAGAGCACATACTTGTCGCGTATACTCTCGCAGTCTCGCAGCTTTGGATTTTGCATGGCTAGGTGCCAAGGTCACGGCAACATTCTGGTCACAGAAATACA
>NC_041390.1:624978149-624978831 GCF_002162155.2 Triticum dicoccoides | reverse complement strand
CATGATTCATCCTGGTCTTTATTTATTTTAGAGAGGAGCGTGTGCACGAGGACTCGACGGTGTAGTATAGGAAGTGATAATAGCCGTTTGACAATGGTTTTTATTTGGACGGGTGGGGCTTTGATCCGTAGAAATATGTCTCTCATCTCTTTCCAATTTGCATGGCTAGGTACCTCTCGTCCAAGGAGTACCTCCAGCCAGAGACACGGGCAAGCCTTGGCTTTACAAAAGGTCAAGCTCGTGGGCGTGCCAATAATTGGTAAATAGGATTGATACTTGAAGGTACACATAACTTTTACAACTAATGTTTGCTTACAAGACGTGTCATGCAGCAAGCTTGATGAAATAATAACATGACAGAGAGACTAATTGCGGAAACACGAGACTTGAGTACTACTAGTAGTAGGACAGACTGAAATAAATAAAGATACGATACTACCACACAAACATAACTAGGGCAACTTGTCTTTCCCTCCTAGTGTGGAGGGCAGCATCCATGAAGTTATCTTCATGGTCAATGTGGTGGCAATGGTTTGTCGTCCTTTGGGGTGTCAGCCGCCAAGTACTTGTTCAGATGTTGAGGTGGGGGTGGTCGTTTGATGTCGGTGATGTTGATCACCACGCGTCTTCGTCCTATACAATACGGATAATCAATATCTTCACACGATCAACATTGGACTAA
>NC_041390.1:624974749-624978139 GCF_002162155.2 Triticum dicoccoides | reverse complement strand
TTTCGGTGGTAAGAAGACCAAATTAGAGTGACTTACCCTGCGAAACCTCTTCATGTTTCTCTGTCTTGTCCTCGCTTGTTCCTGTCCCTGAAATAAATTTAGCGATGTAAGAATAGAAAAGGTTTTGGGATGTATACAATCCAGTTCCAAGAGGGAAGAAAGAAGATTTCCTGTAGAAACAACTTGCCTTTATTGTCGTTGTTCTTCTGGCCACCGGCGTTTGAGGCACTCATACTGCTAGTTTAGAATGTGGTAGGAATGATAGTTGGAAGGCGGAGAGGAGAGAGTGGGATCGATGCACACTTGTAAGGCACGAGGATCCCATTCTTATAGCCGTGGAGAGAACAGACCAGGATCTAAATAAATGCGAGTATCAAAATGCACATGCATATGCATCAAAATGCAGTGTCTTGTTGCAGTGTAGTAGCTACTAGTAGCACCAGTGCATTCAGTGCTGTAGGCAGAATCTGCCCAAGACCCAAGGCAGCCATGTGTGTACAGTTATTACTGTTTTTACAGTGCCAAAGGAATCTCCGCTGCCGTCCACAGTCACGACGCAGCACCACTCGGGAAGTACGTTGCAGTTTTCTGCAAGAGCATGATGGCACAGGACACGCATGTGCAGTTTGATAACCCACAAGTATAGGGGATTAATGGTAGCTTTTCGATAAATAAGAGTGTCGAATCCAATGAGTAGCTAAAGGCGGAATCAATATTCCCTTAAAGTTCTATCAACCACCGATACAACTCTACGCACACTTAATGTTCGCTTTACCTAGAACAAGTATGAAACTATTTTGTAGTTGATAGGATATGTTTGCAAGAATAAAACTAGGAGTACTTTGCGATAATAAAACTATGAGCAAATTGGAAGATAATAATAGTTAGTTGTTTAGTATAAAGCTTTTGTAACACAAGAGAAAGATTTGTCCATAGGCAATCGATAACTAGACCGGTAATCATTATTGCAAATTTATATGAGGGAGAGGCATGAGCTACTACACTTTCTGTACTTGGATCATATGCACTTATGATTGGAACTCTAGCAAGCATCCACAACTACTAAAGATCATTAAGGTAAAACCCAACCGTAGCATTAAGTATCAAGTCCTCTTTACTCCCATACACAACAACCCCCTTACTCAGGTGTAAGCTTCTGTCACTAGCCACCCACCATAAGAGAATCATGAACGTATTACAACACCCTACACTGGGGATCCCTCACGCTTGTGCAACACGAGGAGCACCATAGGACATCACCAATAATAAAACATACAACTCAAACCAATCACGATCATCAATCGACCCATAGGACAAAACATATCTACTCAGACATCATAGGATAGCCACACATCCTTGGGAAATAATATATAGCATGAAGAACCATGTTTAAGTAGAGATTACAGCAGGGAGATGAGGTGTTGTTGGTGTTGATGGTTGCAAGGTTGTTGATGTAGATCGCCGTCATGATCGTTCCCCCGGCGGCCTTCCGACGCCACTGGAAGAGAGGGGGAGAGAGCCCCCCTTATTCTTCTTCTTCCATGCCTCCCCCCTAGATGGGAGGATGGTTCCCCCGCTGGTCCTTGGTCTCCATGGCAGCGGAGGGGCAAGAGCCACCTCTGAGATTAGATCTATCTCTCTGTTCTCTTCTGTTTCACCTTCCAGTTTTCTGGTCCTTCACCATTTCTTATATTCCCGGAGATCTGTAACTCCGATCGAGCTAAAATTTTAACACAATTTTTTTCCGGATATTAGCTTTCTTGCGCCCGAAGAAGAGCCCCAACCGACTTACGGGACTCCCACATGGACCACCACAAGCCAGGTGGTGGAGCCGTTCCCTGGTGGCATGTGGAGGTCATGGGCCTCCATTTGCATTGATTCCACTTCCCAAAAATCACATATATTCCAAAATAATTCTCTGTAAAAATTTATTGCATTTCGACTTTGTTTGATATGGGTATTCTATGAAACAAAAAACATGCAACAAACAGAAACTGGCACTGAGCACTGGATCAATACGTTAGTCCCAAAAAATAATATAAAATGTTGCCAAGAGTATATAAAAGTGGTAGAATATTGGCATGAAACAATCAAAAATTATAGATATGATGAAGACGCATCAGCATCCCCAAGCTTAATTCCTGCTCTTCCTCAAGTAGGTAAATGATAAAAAATATAATTTTTGATGTGGAATGCTACCTAGCATAATCTTGATCATATAATCTAATCATGGCATGAATATTAAGACACGAGTGATTCAAAGCAATAGTCTATAAATTGACATAAAGACATCAATACTCAGGCATCCCAACAAATAATCATGTCTTTCAAAATATCAATGCTAAAGAAGGTTATCCCTATAAAATCATATAGCCCTGTCATGCTCCATCTTCTTAACATAAAATACTTTATCATGAACAACCCTGATTTTAGCCAAGCAATTGGTTCATACTTCTAATGCGCTTCAGCATTTTCAACTCTCACACAATACATGAGCTCAAGCCATGGATATAGCACTAGGTGCAATAGAAGGCGGTCATGGGCACTACAGGAATCAGCTAATTTGTCGTCTGCCATGGCAGACGGCAAAGAACCAGAAAGCGGACGACAAAGATGTTTGCCATCTGCCGCAGATTACAAACAGTTCTAGCACTGTATGTTACGGTAATGACCTTCTTTGCCGTCTGCTTCCGCACAACGGACGGTAAAGGTCTTTGCCGTCAGCTTTCCTAGCCAAGCAGGAGGCAAATAAAGTGGACAACAAAGAATACACGTTAGCCATGTTAGGTGGCTAACGGGACACTTTTCCATCCGCCGATTGATAGCAAAGGTGCCCTCCCCTTTGCCGCCTGCTTCATGACATCAGCAGGCCATGGCATAATGTCACTCCTAAGCACTCTTTGCCATCTGCCTCCCTTTTCTTTGTCATCCGCCAGCAGGCGGCAAAGAATCACTTGCCTTTACCGTCTGCCAGCCGACGGCATAATAACCAAATGGGTCAGACCCAGTGCTCCTAGGTTGCATAGGTTGCTGCCACATGTCACGTTTGCCATCTGCGGCAGACGGCAAAGAGCCCTTTGCCGTCGGTGGCAGATAACAAAGTGCCTATATTGCCCCTTTTTATTCTATTTTTTGTCATATCCAAGCATTTTCACAGCAAATATATGATATATATATATATATATATATATATATATATATATATATATATATATATATATTTCACAGGATATGATATCCAACACATAAGAAACTATATCCCTGCCATATGGATATGATCATCCAACAGATATACCAAAACAAAATGTGCAAGTTTCACCATATAATAATAGTTTCATCCATAGGTAGCAAGTTTCACATTGTTCATGATACAAAATCAAAACAAAAGGT
>NC_041390.1:624910682-624974654 GCF_002162155.2 Triticum dicoccoides | reverse complement strand
AAGAAGACTAGAAGAAGAAGAGTTTTTATTCTCTTTCTTTTTCTCCTCTTGTTTTTCTTCTTCTTATTGCTTGTTTGTGTCATTTTCGAGCTAACCAAGGTAATTATGCCTTTTGACCTAACTAAGCTTATTGTGTCATTTTGGCGGAAAATAAGCTAAGTATATGACATTTATGACGTAACCAAGGTTACTATGCCATTTTTGCAACAAATAATCTAATTATGTAATAAATGGACTAAATAAACTAATTATGTCATTGTGGAGGATAATTAACTATATAAGTATGTCTTTTTTGGGGAAAATAATCTAAGAAGAAGAAGACCTTCTTCTTCTTCTTCTTCTTTTTCTTTTTCTTCTTCTTCTTCTTCTTCTTCTTCTATTCCTTCTTTTCCTCCTCTTCCTTGTTTTTCTTCATCTTATTCCTTATTTGTGTCATATTAGGGTCTGCCATTCTTCGACATCTAACTCTATTGGTTTCGAAGCACCGGCTGGTGCGAGCTTCCCTTTGAATAGGCTGAGGTTGATCCACCTTTTTTAGGGTCGCCAGCATTGTACCGAGGCTTCGGATTATGCAAATAATGATTTTTGGCTTCGTAGTGTGCTGTCACGAAGTTTGCCGCCTCCTCAGTAATGAATGCCTCGGCCATCGATGCTTCAATTCTATGTTTATTTTTACATTTTGCTCGAAGCGTCTTCTGCATCCTCTTAGTTGCATAGCACCAATGATTTTGCATGGGCCCCCCAATCTTGCCTCGGTCGGGAGAAGTAAAATCAAATGCTGCATTAGATAAAAGAAGCCCGGTGGAAAGATATTCTCTAACTCGCAGAGCAACTCTGACGCTAACTTTTCCATGTCATCTATCACCGCAGGCGATAGTTCTTTCGCACAAAGAACACGGAAGAAATAGCTCAGCTCTGCCAGTACTAGCCATTCATCCTCAGGAATAAAGCCACGCAACATCGCCGACAGTACCCGCTCAAGCCATATGTGCCAATCGTGACTCTTGAGACCAAATATTTTCAATTTTTCAAGACTCGCTCCCCTCTTTAGATTCGCTGCATACCCATCAGGGAACATCAACTGCATTTTCACCCACAAGATAATTTCCCTCATAGCTGGCCTTCCAAGATGGAGCCAGGCCTTTGGCTTCATCCAGTTCTTCTTTCCTTTCGGTTGTCGCATGTTCTGTAACGGTCTATCACATAAAGTCTGCTGATTCACTCTAGCCTTAGGATTATCCTTTGACTTCCCCTCTATGCCGAACAATGTACCAAAAAGGGCCTCACCAATATTCTTTTCAGTGTGCATCGCATCGATGTTGTGTGGAAGAAGGAGGTCTTTGAAGTAAGGTAGATCCCACAAGCATGTCTTGTGAGAACATGCGTGTTTCGAATTATACCCCTTGAAATACCCTGGACACTCTGGATCAGGCTCGAGAACGTTTAACTGATCCAGGATTGGTTGGCCTATCAACGCAGGTGGTGCAGAGTGTTTGACAACTCTACCTTTCATGGAGTTCTTCTTGTCTTTTTTGAACTTATGGCGAGGATCCATGAACGGTCTATGCAAGTTGATGCAAGAATACTTGCGACCCGCCTCCAGCCAATGAAACTGAAGAGCTGCCTTGCATGTGGGGCACGGGAACCTTCCATGCACACACCAGCCAACGAATAGCGCATACGCCGGTAAGTCATGCATCGAGTAGATGTACCAGACATGCATTATGAAGTTTTGTTTGCTAGCGGTAGTGTCCATATTGGCTATAGCTGTTTTTGTAGTAGTGCTAGAGGCATGTGTCAAGAAATATCATACGGTGGGTAAACAAATTACTGTTGGGCAATTGATAGAAAAGCAAATAATTATGATGCTATCCAAGGCAATGATCATGATATAGGCATCACATCCAAAACAAATAGACTGACTCCTGCCTGTATCTACTACTATTTCTTCACACATCGACCGCTTCCAGCATGCATCTAGTGTATTATGTCCAAAAGAACGAAGTAATGCATAAAGAACAATGACATGATGTCGTCAAGATAAACACAAACAATAATTCATCCCAACTTGTTATCCTTAATGGCAACAATACATGCATGTCATTTCCCCTTCTGTCACTAGGACTGAGCACCGCAAGATTGAACCCATTACCGAGCACCTCTTCCCGTTGCAAGAAGATCCAATCTAGTTGGCCAAACCAAACCAAAACTTCGGAGTAGAAATACAAGGCTATACTAAATCATGCATAAAAGAGATCAAAGAAGAACTCAAATAAAACAAGGATAGATCTGATCATAAACTCACAATTCATCGGATCCCAACAAACACACCACATAAAGTCATTACATCGAATGGATCTCCATGAAGATCATGGAGACCATTGTATTGAGAAACATGAAGAGTGAGAGAGAGAGATCCATCTAGCTATTACCTACGGACCCATAGGTCTACAGTGAACTACTCACGCATCATCGGAGAGGCGGCAAGGTTGATGTAGAGCCCCTCTGTGATGAGTTCCCCCTCCGACAGAGTACCGGAGAAGGCCTCCAGATGGAATCCCACGAGAACAGAGTCTTGTGGCAGCGGAAAAAGTATTTCGTGGACTCCTATAGGGTTTTTGGAATTCTTCTGAATTTATAGAGACAGAAGTAGGGCAAAAGAAGGTAGAGGGGGCCCACATGGCACTAGGTCGCCCCCCTAGGGCTCGCCCTGGTGCCATGTGGGGCCCTTTGGAAGCTTCTTCCTTGGCTTCCAAGTTGGCGTTGATCCTTATCTCCAGAAAAAAATCTCCAAATAGTTTCGGCACAATTTGATCTTATCTAATATTGATTTGATGTAAAACTAAAATAAGGCAGAAAACAGGAACTGGCACAAGGCACTAAGTTAATAGGTTAGTCACCATAAAATGATATAAAACTACATGAAATGATACTAAAAACATCCAAGAATAATAATATCATAGGATGAAACAAGCAAAAATAATACAGATACGTTGGAGACGTATCAATCATCCCCAAGCTTAACTCCTCGTCCTTGAGTAGGAAAGTGACAAAAAAAATTGATTGTGGAATGCTACCCAACATACTCATCAAGTTATTTTCATAGCATAGACATGAGGACTTGTATGATTCAAAGCAATAGTCTATATTTTGACATGATGACATAAATACTCAAGTGATGCTAACAAGCAACCATGCCTTTCAAAATAACAATGCTAAAGAAAATTATCACTAGCCCATTAAGCTCTATCATTGATCCATTCATGAAACACACTCGAATATCAATCATATTTCATGCACACACATGATCACATGACCCCCTAGTTGGTGCTTTTAAAGAGAAGCATGGGACTCAACATAGAAAGTAAATAGAAAGGCCCTTCGCAGAGGGAAGCATTGATTTACAGAGGTGCCAGAGCTCAAACTTTTTAAAGAGAGATGAAAAATTTATTTTGGGAGGCATGCTTTTCTCGTCAATGAAAATGACTTACAGTTCCCAACACTTTTCACACTAGAAACATCATAGGCGGTTCCCAAACAGAAAGTAAAATTTTTTATCCCCATTATCGTTTCATGGTTTTGAGACTTTGTCCCTTATTTTCCATTCACATCCGGAAGAGTTTACTTATTTTTTTGAGAGTTTTCTCTCTTTTTGTAATTTTTGCAATTCGGTACTGGGCATCCCTAATACCGCCACACTCTCGTGCAATGACAAGTGAATAAACAGTCATCTTGAGAATGACATATCCAACCTGAAGATCATCGGGCACCCCTCACCGCTTCATGAGCGATACGGGCACACAAAAGAGAAATTATTTTTGAGATTTTTTTTTGAGATGGCACATGCAAATTTACTTAGGACGGCATTGAAATACCGCATATTGGTAGATATGGTGGACACAATTGGCAAAACAAGTTTAAGGTAATGGATGCACAAGTAGTATTCCCACTTAGTACAAATGGAGGCTAGCATAAAGATTGAGAAGCGACCAACTAAGAAACCATAATGATGCACATGCATACATAAAACATAACAAACACCGAATAATGCACCATAAGTAGGATGTAACTTCATTGCATAACTATTGACTTTACGTGCTTGCATAGGCAATCATAAACCTTAACATCAATATTCATACTAGAGCATAGTTACTCATAAACATAACTCACATATCATCATCTACATATCTCAAAACTATTGCAAAGAATCAAGTTTTTCATGTCCCATAAAATTTTTATACTATTTTTCATTATCCCTCTTGAATATTCATCACATGGGGACCAAGCTCATAGCTTGTACATTTTACCATAACTATTTTCAACTCTCGAAAAGATATAAGTGAAGCATGAGAGTAAATTTCTACAAAATATCTAGCATTCCCAAAAAGATATAAGTGAAGCAAGAGAACAAGTTTCTTCAAAACAAGCGCATCACCATGCTCAAAAATATTTAAGTGAAGCACTAGAGCAACCACCTAGCTCAACAAATTTTAGTGAAGCACAAAGAGCAATTCTAACAAATCATGATAACGTGAAGCTATCTCAAGCAAATGTGTTCAGAGGTGATGATTGTGATGAACTAAAAAGCAAAGACTTGTATCATACAAGACACTCCAGGGAAAACTCATATCATGTTACGAATAAAAATATAGCCTCAAGTGTGTTACCGATAGTCACTAGAAGAAAGAGGGGATGCCTTCTGGGGCATCCCCAAGCTTAGACGCTTGAGTATCCTTGGATATTACCTTGGGGTGCCTTGGGCATCCCCAAGCTTAGGCCTTTGCATCTCTTCATTCCTTCATCCATTGTCATCACACCCAAAACCTGAAAACTTCAATCACACAAAACTCAACAAAACCTTCGTGACATCCGTTACTATAACAAAACAATTTACTACTAAAAGTACTGTTCAAAATCAATTCAAATTTTATTTTGCATTATAGGTACTGTGTTATCACTTTCCCATGGCTTGCACCCCCCGATACGATCCATAGTTTCATCAAAACAAGCAAACAATGCATAAAAAATAAAATCTGTCAAAAACAGAACAGTCTGTAGCAATCTGTCGACAAGCCATACTTCTGAAACTCCAAAAAATTTGAAAAATTAAGTACAACGTGGACAATTTGTATATAAATCATGTGTAAGAAATTCAGACTCATTCTATGCACTGACGAATTTATAAAATTTTTGGACTGGGCGTCAAAGTTACTGTTTTTCACAGAATTGCGTTCACAAGCATCCACATCATCCCAAAGGTCTTACTTGGTACAAACACTAATTAAAATATAAAAACAAACTCAAAACAGAGGCAAATAAAGGGTAAACAAAAGAACAGAACCAAAAAGTGAAAAATAAAAATTTATTTTATTCGTTGGGTTGCCTCCCAACAAGCGCCATCGTTTTACGCCCTTAGCTAAGCATGAGATCTCAATGATGCTCACATGAAAGCTAGTAAATGAAACATAAAGAGAGCATCATAAAACATGTGAAACACATTTAAGTCTAACATAGTTCCTATGCATAAGTAAACAAACTGTCAAGACAAGCAACATCTAGCATATGCAAGGAAGAAAGAAACAATAAGAATCTCAACATGAAGAGAGGTAATTTAGTAACATGAAAAATTATACAACCATATTTTCCTCTCTCATAATAATTACATGTAGGATCATAATCAAACTCAACAATATAACTATCACATAACATATTATCTAAATGATCCACATGCATGCAAAGTTGACACTCTTCCAAAATAGTGGGATTATCATCAACTAAAGTCATGACCTCTCCAAACCCACTTTTATCAAAAAAATCATAAGATTGAAGACCCTCCAAATATGTGGGATTTTTCTAAAGTTGACACTCTCCCAAACCCACTTTCAATATTATTGCAAGCATTATTATCAATAACATAATCATCATGAGCCATAAATAAATTTTCAAGATCATAAGAAGCATCACCCCAATCATGATCATTACAATGAGTAGTGGACACAACAAAATCATCATCCCCAAGCTTGGGGTTTTGCACATCAATAACATAATTGACATTAATAGAATTTATACTAACATCATTCCAATTATGCTGTTCAATCAAGGAGCTATCATGAGTCACTTTGTAAAGCAAAACTTCATAGAGATAATCAAGAGCACTCAAATCACTAGCAATTGGTTCATCATGATTGGATCTTTTGAAAAGATTAGCAAGTGGATGAGGATCCATAACAATAAATTTTTAGCAAGCAAATAGAAGGCACATGGCAACAAAAGCAAAGATAGCAAACAAGAAAAAGGCAAATAAAAACGGCAAAAGAGAAAAAAATTGTAAAAAAATTTAGAAGTGGGGGAGAGAAAAATGAGAGGCAAATGGCAAATAAAGTAAATGTGAAGGTAAGAGTTGAGAGTGTAGGTACTTGGTAATGTTGATGATGTCTCCCTGGCAATGGAGCCAGAAATTGGCAAGTTGATGAGAGACGATGTTGACTTGATCCTCCCCGGCAACGGCGCCAAAATTCTTCCTGCTACTTGTAAACTATGTTGGATTTTTATCCCCGAAGAGGAGAGGATGATGCAGCACTGTAGAGTAAGTACTTCCCTCAGTTAAGAAACCAAGGTTATCAATCCAGTAGGAGAACCAAGCAACACCATGTAAACAACACTTGCACACAAAACGCAAACCTTCGCACCCAACGCAAACAAGAGGTTGTCAATCTCTCGGCGGTCAAGTAACGAGATAAAAGGTATATGAACACTTGTGTTGAATCGACCCGATTGATGTTATGCTATGAGATACATTCGTCATAAGTTAATGGTTAATAACACAGAGAAGTTAATGTTTGCATAATTCCTTAGACCATGAGAGTATCGAGTTTCTTCATACTTGCTTCATGAACTTTGGGGTTTGTTAAACGTCATCCGTAAATGGATGGCTATTATGGCGTCTTACGAGTTCATGGGAAAGTGTGTCAAGAAACTTGATAGCTCGAGATTGGGATTTGCTCCTCCGATGATGGAGAGATATCTCTGGGCCCTCTCAGTGTTACGGTATCCGTCATCATCTAGCCAGACACTTTGTGATTTGATCACGGGGATGCCGAAACACGTGAACGAGAAAAGAGAACAATACCGGTAACAAGGTAACTGGCATAGTGGACAAGTTGTTGACCCACAGGGATGCCAACATGTCTCACCTCAGGTATTTGTAACATATCGCGAAGCAACGGGAATAGCACACTGCAACTGGAGGTTCACTCGAATATTCGTTCGTGTGGGTATAGGGGTCAATATGGGTGTCCACAGCTCCGATGTTGATCATTGATCAGAAGGGGTTCCGTTCCATGTCTATACTTCACAGAACCTATAGGGTCACACGCTTAAGGGTCATCTATCTACTGAATACTAGATAGGGAGTGTGAGAGAAAGTCTCCGGAAAAAGTTTTCGGAGACAGCGGAAGAGTTCTGAAGAGAGAGGTCACCGGATGAGTTCCGGTGAAACTGAAAAGTCGTTTTGGGGGATACCATTAAGTCAAATTGGTTTTGACACATGCCTGATAATTCTTGAAGGGTGCCAGAATCATTATGGAAACTTTTTGGAATTTTCCGGGATGAAAACCGAACATGTTCCGGAGCTACCGAAACCGCTTCAGATGCTTTTCGCAGATGAAAATCACTAAACCGGAATTGTTCTGGATCATGTTGAAAATTATTTTAGTGGGTACTAGAAATGTTCTAAGTCCACATAAATATTTTCAGTTCAAAAGGACACTGAAAAATGTCGGCGATAGTGAAAGTGCTTTTTGGGATATTTATGGAAAACCACCTTTTGGGATATTTCCAAAAGTCTTCTAGAAGGCTAAGGAGGATAAGGGAGCCCCTCATGGGGGCCCCAAGGGGGTGGCCAGCCAAGCTAGGAGGAGCTCCTTGGAGCTCCACATGGCACCCCAATTTCCTCATATGCCCCTTATGTGTGACATAAAGTGGGGGTACATTGGTATTTTTGAATGCCCATCCTACCCCTTGGTTTTCCTATATAAGGAGGAGGAGGAGCTGCCCAATCCTTCATCCCTTCTCACATACACATGCCATTTGACTTGTCTTGCTTCTCTCTCCCTCCCAGCGAAGCAGTTTCATAGAGCCGAAAGGCTCTCTTGGTTCCAGTGGGAACTAGTTCTGGACGACGAAGCCCTGTCGGATAGATGACACCGTATGTGTGCAAATCTGTAGAGAGATCGTAGTTTCGGTCTTAGTTCGAGAGTGCCTCCTGAAGGGCTGTCGATGTGACTGTCCGAGTTTCGAAGGTCCTCCCGAAGGGCTGTCCGAGTGACCGTTCGAGTTTCAAAGGTCCTCCCGAAGGGCTGTCCCGGAGGGCTGTCCGAGGGGCGGATGAGGGTATACATCCTCGTGGTTGGGAGGTTGTAAATCCAAGCTGCGGGGATCTGCACCGTCGATCGTTATCGACTCAACTTCCGCTGCGCTATGAGTCGGTAACAAAAAAGATCAAACCTTGTATGTAATCTTTATAGTGGTCCTGGGCTGGTGAGTAAGTCAGAAAATTTTGTTTTCTGCTGCATTCCCCAACACATGGCACTGGGCGCCCCCTCCCGAGGCACACCCTGGTGCCATGTGGAGCCCTCTGGAAGCTTCTTCCTTGGCTTCCAAGTTGACGTTGATCCTTATCTCCAGAAAAAAAATCTCCACAAAGTTTCGGGAAGATATGATCTTATCTGATATTGATTTTCTGTAAAACAAAAATAAGGCAGAAAACAGGAACTGGCACAAGGCACTAAGTTAATAGGTTATGTTGGGGAACGTAGCAGAAATTCAAAATCTACGTGTCACCAAGATCAATCTATGGAGTCATCTAGCAACGAGGGAGGAGTGGATCTACATACCCTTGTAGATCGCGCACGGAAGCGTTCAAGAGAACGGGGTTGATGGAGTCGTACTCGTCGTGATCCAAATCACCCATGATCCTAGCGCCGAACGGACGGCACCTCCGCGTTCAACACACGTACGGAGCAGCGACGTCTCCTCCTTCTTGATCCAGCAAGGGGGGAGGAGAGGTTGATGGAGATCCAGCAGCACGACGGCGTAGTGGTGGAAGTAGCGGGATTCCAACAGGGCTTCGCCAAGCGCTGCGGGAGGAGGGAGATGTGTCATGGGAGGGAGAGGGAGGCGCCAGGGCTTAGGTGGGGCTGCCCTCCCTTCCTTCCACTATATATAGGGCCAAGGGAGAGGGGGCGCAGCCTTGGCCCTTCCTCCAAGGAAGGGTGCGGCTAGGGAGGTGTCCCTCCTCCCCAAGGCACCTCGGAGGTGCCTTCCCCCTTTAGGACTCTTCCTTTCCTTATCTCTTGGCGCATGGGCCTCTTGGGGCTGGTGCCCTTGGCCCATATAGGCCAAGGCGCACACC
Source organism: Triticum dicoccoides (assembly GCF_002162155.2). Classification (NCBI taxonomy): domain Eukaryota; kingdom Viridiplantae; phylum Streptophyta; class Magnoliopsida; order Poales; family Poaceae; genus Triticum; species Triticum dicoccoides. Next base: position 624,965,242 of record NC_041390.1, on the reverse strand, counting down.
CCTACAGCCCATGTGGTCCCCCGGGGCAGGTGGCCCCACCCGGTGGACCGCCGGGACCCTTCCGGTGGTCCCGGTACAATACTGGTGACCCCGAAACTTGTCCCGATGGCCGAAATGGCACTTCCTATATATAATTCTTTACCTCCGGACCATTCCGGAACTCCTCGTGACGTCTGGCATCTCATCCGGGACTCCGAACAACATTCGGCTTACCGCATACTAATATCTCTATAACCCTAGCGTCACCAACCTTAAGTGTGTAGACCCTACGGGTTCGGGAAGCATGCAGACATGACCGAGACGTTCTCCGATCAATAACCGACAGCGGGATCTGGATACCCATGTTGGTTCCCACATGTTCCACGATGATCTCATCAGATGAACCACGATGTCGAGGATTCGATCAATCCCGTATACAATTCCCTTTGTCTAGCGGTACGATACTTGCCCGAGATTCGATTGTCGGTATCCCGATACCTTGTTCAATCTCGTTACCGGCAAGTCTCTTTACTCATTCCGTAACACATCATCCCGTGATCAACTCCTTGATCACATTGTGCACATTATGATGATGTCCTACCGAGTGGGCCCAGAGATACCTCTCCGCTTACACAGAGTGACAAATCCCAGTCTCGATTCGTGCCAACCCAACAGACACTTTCGGAGATACCCGTAGTGTACCTTTATAGTCACCCAGTTACGTTGTGACGTTTGGCACACCCAAAGCACTCCTACGGTATCCGGGAGTTGCACAATCTCATGGTCTAAGGAAATGATACTTGACATTAGAAAAGCTTTAGCATACGAACTACACGATCTAGTGCTATGCTTAGGATTGGGTCTTGTCCATCACATCATTCTCCTAATGATGTGATCCCGTTATCAACGACATCCAATGTCCATGGTCAGGAAACTGTAACCATCTATTGATCAACGAGCTAGTCAACTAGAGGCTTACTAGGGACATGGTGTTGTCTATGTATCCACACATGTATCTGAGTTTCCTATCAATACAATTCTAGCATGGATAATAAACGATTATCATGAACAAGGAAATATAATAATAACTAATTTATTATTGCCTCTAGGGCATACTTCCAACAGTCTCCCACTTGCACTAGAGTCAATAATCCAGTTCACACCGCCATGTGATTAACACTCACAGGTCACATCGCCATGTGACCAACATCCAAAGAGTTTACTAGTGTCACTAAACTAGTTCACATCATCATGTGATTAAGACTCAATGAGTTCTGGGTTTGATCATGTTTTGCTTGTGAGGGAGGTTTTAGTCAACGGGTCTGCAACATTCAGATCCGTATGTACTTCGCAAATCTCTAGGTCATATTATAAATGCTGCTTCCACGTTCTATTTGGAGCTATTCCAAATAACTATTCTACTATACGAATCCAGTTTACTACTCAGAATAATCTGGATTAGTGTCAAAGTTTGCATCGGCGTAACCCTTTACGACGAACTCTTTTACCACCTCCATAATCGAGAAAATTCCTTAGTCCACTAGTTACTAAGGATAACTTTGACCGCTGTCCTGTGATCCATTCTTGGATCACTCTTGTACCCCTTGACTGACTCATGGCAAGGCACACTTCAGGTGCGGTACACAACATAGCATACTGTAGAGCCTACGTCTTAAGCATAGGGGACGACCTTCGTCCTTTCTCTCTATTCTGCCGTGGTCGAGCTTTAAGTCTTAACTTCATACCTTACAACTCAGGCAAGAACTCCTTCTTTGACTGATCCATCTTGAACACCTTCAAGATCATGTCAAGGTATGTGCTCATTTGAAAGTACCTTAAGCGTTTTGATCTATCCTTATAGATCTTGATGCTCAATGCTCAAGTAGCTTAATTCAGGCTTTCCATTGAAAAACACTTTCCAAATAACCCTATATGCTTTCCAGAAATTCTATGTCATTTTTGATCAACAATATGTCAACAACATATACTCATCAGAAACTCTATAGTGCTCCCACTCACTTCTTTGGAAATACAAGTTTCTCATAAACTTTGTATACACCCAAAATCTTTGATCATCTCATCAAAGCATACATTCCAACTCCGAGATGCTTACTCCAGTCCTTAGAAGGATTGTTGGAGCTTTGCACACTTGTTAGCATCTTTCAGGATTGACAAAACCTTCCGGTTGTATCACATACAACCTTTCCTAAAAAATCGTCGAGGAAACAATGTTTTGACATCCTATCTACAAGATTTCATAAATAATGCAGTAATCGCTAACATAATTCCAACAGACTCTTAGCATCGCTACGGGTGAGAAAGTCTCATCGTAGTCAACTCCTTGAACTTGTCGGGAAACATCTTAACGACAAGTCGAGCTTTCTTAATGGTGACATTTACCATCATTGTCCGTCTTCCTTTTAAAATCCATCTATACTCAACAGCCTCACGACCATCGAGCCGTTCTGCCAAAGTCTACACTTTGTTTTCATACATGGATCCTCTCTCGGATTTTATATGGCCTCAAGCCATTTATCGAAATCCAGGCCCACCACCGCTTCTCCATAGCTCGTAGGTTCATTGTTGTCTAGCAACATGACTTCCAAGACAGGATTACGTACCACTCTGAAGTAGTACGCATCCTTGTCATCCCACAAGGTTTGGTAGTGACTTGATCTGAAGTCTCATGATCAATATCATAAGCTTCCACTTCAATTGGTGTAGGTGCCACAGGAACAACTCTTTGTGCCCTGCTATACACTAGTTGAAGTGACGGTTCAATAACCTCATCAAGTCTCCACCATCCTCCCACTCAATTCCTTCGAGAGAAAAATTTTCCTCGAGAAAGGACCCGATTCTAGAAACAATCCCTTATTGCTTTCGGATCTGAGACAGGAGGTATACCCAACTGTTTTGGGTGTCCTATGAAGATGCATTTATCCGCTTTGGGTTCGAGCTTATCAGCCTGAAACTTTTTCACATAAGCATCGCAGCCCCAAACTTTTAAGAAATGACAGCTTAGGTTTCTCTAAACCATAGTTCATACGGTGTCATCTCATCAGAATTACGTGGTGCCCTATTTAAAGTGAATGTGGTTGTCTCTAATGCCTAACCCATAAACTATCGTGGTAATTCGATAAGAGACATCATGGTATGCATCATATCCAATAGGGTGCAGTTATGATGTTCGGACACACCATCACACTATGGTGTTCCAGGCTGTATTAGTTGTGAAACAATTTCCACAATGTCTTAATTCTGTGCCAAACTCGTAATTCAGATATTCATCTCTATGATCATATCATAGATCTTTTATCCTCTTGTCACGACGATCTTTCAACTTCACCCTGAAATTACTTGAACCTTTCAATAATTCAGACTCGTGATTCATCAAGTAAATATACTCAACATCTACTCAAATCATCTGTGAAGTAAGAACATAACGATATCCACTACACACCTCAGCACTCATTGGACTGCACACATCAAAATGTATTACTTCCAACAAGTTGCTTTCTAATTCCATTTTACTGAAACCGAGGCTTTCAGTCATCTTGCCCATGTGGTATGATTTGCATGTCTCAAGTGACTCAAAATCAAGTGAGTCCAAACGATCCATCTGTATAGAGTTTCTTCATGCATATCTACCAACAAACATGGTTCACATGTCTCAATCCTTTCAAAAATGAGTGAGTCCAAAGATCCATCAACATGGAGCTTCTTCATGCGTTTTACACCGATATGACTTAAGTGGCAGTGCCACAAGTAGGTGGTACTATCATTACTATCTTATATCTTTTGGCATGAACATGTGTATCACTACGATCGAGATTCAATAAACCATTCCTTTTAGTTGTAAGACCATTGAAGGTATTATTCAAATAAACAGAGTAACAATTATTCTCCTTAAATGAATAACCGTATTGCTATAGTCATAATCCAATCATGTCTATGCTCAACGCAAACACCAAATAACAATTATTTAGGTTTTAACACCAATCTCGATGGTAGAGGGAGCGTACGATATTTGATCAACCTTGGAAATACTTCCAACACATATCGTCATCTCACCTTTAGCTAGTCTCCGTTTATTCCGTAGCTTTTATTTTGAGTTACTAACACTTAGCAACCGAACCGGTATCTAATACCCTGGTGCTACTAGGAGTACTAGTAAAGTACACATTAACATAATGTATATCCAATATACTTCTATCAACCTTGCCAGCCTTCTCATCTACCAAGTATCTAGGGTAATTCTGCTCCAGTGGCTGTTCCCCTTATTACAGAAGCACTTAGTCTCGGGTTTGGGTTCAACCTTGGGTTTCTTCACTAGAGCAGCAGCTGAATTGCCGTTTCATGAAGTATCCCTTCTTGCCCTTGCCCTTCTTGAAACTAGTGGTTTCACCAACCATCAACAATTGATGCTCCTTCTTGATTTCTACTTTTGTGGTGTCAAACATCGCGAATATCTCAAGGATCATCATATATGTCCCTGATATATTATAGTTCATCATGAAGCTCTAGCAGCTTGGTGGTAATGACTTCGGAGAAACATCAATATCTCATCTGGAAGATCAACTCCCACTCGATTCAAATGATTGTTGTACTCAGACAATCTGAGCACAAGCTCAACAATTGAGCTTTTCTCCTTAGTTTGTAGGCTAAGAAAATCGTCAGAGGTCTTATACCTCTTGACGTGGGCACGAGCCTGAAATCCCAATTTCAGCCCTCGAAACATCTCATATGCTTCGCGACGTTTCAAAACATCTTCGGTGCCTCAACTCTAAACCGTTTAACTGAACTATCACGTAGTTATCAAAATGTGTATGTCAGATGTTCGCAACATCCACAGACGACGTTCGAGGTTCTGCACACTGAGCGGTGCATTAAGGACATAAGCCTTCTATGAAGCAATGAGGACAATCCTCAGTTTACTGACCTAGTCCGCATAATTGCTACTATCAACTTTCAACTAAATTTTCTCTAGGAACATATCTAAACAGTAGAACTGAAGCGTGAGCTACGACATAATTTGTGAAGACCTTTTGACGATGTTCAGGATAATTAAGTTCATCTTATGAACTCCCACTCAGATAGACATCCCTCTAGTCATCTAAGTGATTACATGATCCGAGTCAACTAGGTCGTGTCCGATCATCACGTGAGACGGACTAGTCAACATCGGTGAACATCTTCATGTTGATCGTATCTTCTATACGACTCATGCTCGACCTTTCGGTCTTCTGTGTTCTGAGGCCATGTCTGTACATGCTAGGCTCGTCAAGTCAACCTAAGTGTTTCGCATGTGTTCCGAGGCCATGTCTGTACATGCTAGGCTCGTCAACACCCGTTGAATTGAACGTAAGAATCTATCACACCCAATCATCACGTGGTGCTTCGAAACAACGAACTGTCGCAACGGTGCATAGTTAGGGGGAACACTTTCTTGAAATTATTATGAGGGATCATCTTATTTACTACCGTCGTTCTAAAAAAATAAGATGTATAAACATGATAAACATCACATGCAATCAAATAGTGACATGATATGGCCAATATCATATTGCTCCTTTTGATCTCCATCTTCGGGGCTCCATGATCATCATCGTCATCGGCATGACACCATGATCTCCATCATCATGATCTCCATCATCGTGTCTTCATGAAGTTGTCTCGCCAACTATTACTTCTACTACTACAGCTAACGGTTAGCAATAAAGTAAAGTAATTACATGACGTTAATGTTGACACGCGGGTCATAATAAATAAAGACAACTCCTATGGATCCTGCCGGTTGTCATACTCATCGACATGCAAGTCGTGATTCCTATTACAAGAACATGATCATCTCATACATCACATATATCACTCATCACATCCTTTGGCCATATCACATCACATAGCATACCCTGCAAAAACAAGTTAGACGTCCTCTAATTGTTGCTTGCATGTTTTACGTGGCTGCTATGGGTTTCTAGCAAGAACGTTTCTTACCTACGCAAAACCACAACGTGATATGCCAATTCTTATTTACCCTTCATAAGGACCCTTTTCATCGAATCCGATCCGACTAAAGTGGGAGAGACAGACACCCGCCAGCCACCTTATGCAACTAGTGCATGTTTGTCGGTGGAACCGGTCTCACGTAAGCGTACGTGTAAGGTTGGTCCGGGCCGCTTCATCCCACAATATCGTCGAAACAAGATTGGACTAGTAACGGTAAGCATATTGAACAAAATCAACGCCCACAACTACTTTGTGTTCTACTCATGCATAGAATCTACGCAATAGACCTAGCTCTGATACCATTGTTGGGGAACGTAGCAGATTCAAAATTTTCCTACGTGTCACCAAGATCAATCTATGGAGTCATCTAGCAATGATGGAGGAGTGGATCTACATACCCTTGTAGATCGCGCGCGGAAGCGTTCAAGAGAACGGGGTTGATGGAGTCGTACTCGTCGTGATCCAAATCACCGATGATCCTAGCGCCGAACGGACGGCACCTCCGCGTTCAACACACGTATGGAGCAGCAACGTCTCCTCCTTCTTGATCCAGCAACGGGGGAGGAGAGGTTGATGGAGATCTAGCAGGAGGACGGCGTAGTGGTGGAAGTAGCGGGATTCCAATAGGGCTTCGCCAAGCGCTGCAGGAGGAGGGAGATGTGTCATGGGAGGGAGAGGGAGGCGCCAGGGCTTAGGTGGGGCTGCCCTCCCTTCCTCCCACTATATATAGGGCCAAGGGAGAGGGGGGCGCAGCCTTGGCCCTTCCTCCAAGGAAGGGTGCGGCTAGGGAGGAGTCCCTCCTCCCCAAGGCACCTCGGAGGTGCCTTCCCCTTTAGGACTCTTCCTTTCCTTATCTCTTGGCGCATGGGCCTCTTGGGGCTGGTGCCCTTGGACCATATAGGCCAAGGCGCACACCCCTACAACCCATGTGCCCCCCCGGGGCAGGTGGCCCCATCCGGTGGACCCCCGGGACCCTTCCGGTGGTCCCGGTACAATACCGGTGACCCCAAAACTTGTCCCGATGGCCGAAATAGCACTTCCTATATATAATTCTTTACCTCCGGACCATTCCGGAACTCCTCGTGACGTCCGGGATCTCATCCGGGACTCCGAACAACATTCGGGTTACCGCATACTAATATCTCTATAACCCTAGCGTCACCGAACCTTAAGTGTGTAGACCCTACGGGTTCGGGAGACATGCAGACATGACCGAGATGACTCTCCGGTCAATAACCAACAGCGGGATCTGGATACCCATGTTGGCTCCCACATGTTCCACGATGATCTCATCGGATGAACCACGATGTCAAGGATTTGATCAATCCCGTATACAATTCCCTTTGTCTAGCGGTACGATACTTGCCCGAGATTCGATCGTCGGTATCCCGATACCTTGTTCAATCTCGTTACCGGCAAGCCTCTTTACTCGTTCCGTAACACATCATCCCGTGATCAACTCCTTGATCACATTGTGCACATTATGATGATGTCCTACCGAGTGGGCACTTCCTGAATTATTAATGAATATATTGAAGAATGATAATGACTGGACACTTCCTGAACCACCGCCTGAAACTACTCCGAAGAAGAGGGGTATTCTATTTCTCACTCCTGAAGACGTGTAAGAGGCAAAGAAATGTATGAATAAAAAATGTATTAAAGCTGAAGATGTTAAGAATTTACGACCTATTAAAGAAATACATGGGCTCAATGCACCACCACCACACGTGGTAGAGGTAAACTCTTTGTTGAAGTTTAATGAAAATGACATCTCTTATGATAAAACTCCTCATCAATGCTATTATGAGTTTTATAATTATATAGCTAAGCAAAATTATTTCATTGCTCATGTTATGAAACAGTTGGAACATAATGCTCATGTTATTGATTGTTTGAGTGATTTGTTGTTTAGAATTATTAATGATGTTAAGGGAGTTAGTAAGCATGCTTCTATGGTTCAAACTCAGTTAGAACAAGTTTCTAAGTCTCAGAGTCAATTGCTTGATGAAATGAATAGAAATATGCATGATCATGCTGTTAGAGTTATGACTAGGGGCATTAGAATGACTCATGAGCCACTTTACCCTGAGGGACACCCCAAGAGAGTTGAGCAGGACTCTCAAAGAGCTACTGTAGAGGCTCCTATTTCTGCTAAAAAGAAGAAGAAAAAGAAAAATGATAGGACTTTGCAGGCTTCTAGTGAACTGGAGGTAGAAAAACCTCCTGATGTTAATCTTGATGTTTCTATTTCTGATGCTGAAACACAATCAGGTGATGAACATACACCTGACGTTACTAATGAGATTCTTGCAGATGCTTAGCCAGAAAATGTTAGAGAACCAGGAAATGATATTGATATAGAACTTGCTGAGGATCTTGATAACCCACCGCCTAAAAAAAGGTATGAGAAAAAGGACTTTGTTGCTAGGAAGCACGGTAAGGAAAGAGAACCTTGGATTCATAAGCCCATGCCTTTTCCTCCTAAACCATCCAAGAGTAAGGATGAGGAAGACTTTGATCGCTTTGTTGAAATTCTTAGACCTATTGTTTTACGTACTCGCTTGATTGATATGTTAAAAATGCCTCCTTATGCTAAGTATATGAAAGATATTGTTACTAATAAGAGAAAGATTCCTGAGGCTGAAATTTCTACTATGCTTGCTAATTATTCTTTTAAGGATGGTGTTCCAAAGAAATTGGGAGACCCAGGTATACCAACTATACCTTGTTCCATTAAGAGAAACTATGTTAGAACTGCTTTGTGTGACCTGGGAGCTGGTGTTAGTGTTATGCCTTTCTCTTTATATAAAAGACTTGATTTGAACAAACTCAATACTACTGAGATTTCTTTGCAGATGGCTGACAAGTCAATAGCCATTCCTATCGGTATTTGTGAGGATGTGCCCATTGTGGTTGCAAACGTTACTATCTTAATGGACTTTGTTATACTTGATATGCCCGAGGATGACAACATGTAGATTATCCTTGGTAGATCTTTCTTGAATACTTCAGGGGCTATTATTGATTGCAACAAAAGCAAGGTCACTTTTCATATTAATGGTAATGAGCATACGGTGCATTTTTCGAAGAAACAATTTCAAGTGAGTGGTATTAATGTTATTGAAAAAACTCCAACTATAACTATTAGAAGCTTTCAACTGCCTATTCCTACTGTCAAAAAGAAATATGAAATAATTATGGTAGGGAATATGCCTATCCCCATTGAGGTAACATAGTGTTTTCGCGAAAAAAATTCGGTTTCATGTTAATTGAAAGGGGTTATTAATAAGACTTGATCAACCTTATTAATAGATTCTTTTTGAGAAACATGAGATTGATGAATTTAGCAAGCACACCTTTCTGTACCCATCTTTTATTCTCTATTTTTATTAGTCAAATACAAAAAATTCCATGTTTTTCCTGTTTTCTGATTTTTTTTTCGTGCAATAAAAAAGTGTCCAGAAATGAAAGTCCTTAGAATGTCCTGAATTTTTTACATGATTTTTTATAGAATATATTAGAATTTTTGGCACAAAAATCACTGCAGATGAACACCCCAGGTGGCCACATGGCACCAGGGCGCCCCCCCATGGGCGCGCCCATGTGCCATGTGGGCCACCCAGGGCCCCACTCACTTATCCCTTCCTCCCACACCCTTCTTCTTCCTTTGAAAAAAATTTCCTAGTTCAGTTCTTGCTCCCTTTGCCATGATTTTCGATCTCCTTGCTCGGAACCCCATTTCCGAAACTGTTTTGAGGAACTGCTCCTTGGTATGTGACTCCTCCATTGCTCCAATTAGTTTTTTTGTTTTTGTATTTTATATTTTGCATATTTAGCTACACTTGGTGCTGTAGAAAATGAGCTTGCATGTTGAATTCTTTGAGTGCTAAGTAGTTTGAATGCTTGATATGGCCTCTAGACACTTGTATGAGTAGTTGCTATCAATTTTGTGAAGTTTTGTTAACATCTTTTTATGGACCAATTTTTTTTAGAAATTTGTTTCTAGGAAGATGAACTTTCTTCGAAGGAGTTCCTCTAGGAGGAAGTCTATGGAGGCATCCTCGAGCTCGAGCTCTGCACGCCAATCTTATGAAGATCCCCGAGCGAGCTCAGTGAGAGGTGCAGAAACACAAGCATGCCGATGGCCGTGTACGGACTTTATGTTGAGGACGAGAATCAAGGAGGGCTTTGACCAATATATTCGTAATGCTGACCTCACCTCCTTCATGGCAGATAAGCCTAACCAGCACCTTCACCTTACCCATACATTTACTCAGCATTTTTCGTACAATCCCCGCACTTCTAGAGTTTCGTTTCATCTTTATGATAGTTCCTACAGTTTGTCTCTAGAAGAGTTATGTGTTGCCTGCAAACTTCCATACTAGGGGTCATTAGACGAACCACCGGCAGCTGAGTACTCCTTTGTCTTAGGCAGCCTTTGCCATGGTGAGGATAGGGGGTACACAGGTTAGAATTCTCAGTATTCAGTTCCTTGCTATTCGCTATTTTGCACTTTTCAATGGAAAATGCATTGCTGGCAAACAGGATTGTAGTGCACTTTGTGCCCCTGATCTGAGCATTATTCATACTACTTTGACTGGTGAGAGGCATTATAATTTGGGTGTCATTGTAGCATGTAGGTTGCAACGCAATGCGAACAATGGTGATTTGTATGGAGGGATCTATGCTTCACGTGTAGCTGCACACTTAGAGATCCCTCCAAAGTTCAGTGACCCCATTGTACCTTACAAATATCTGAACTTCGGTGCTATGCGTGAGCATAAGTTTTTGAAGCAAGACACACGCACGTATGAGTACAATTTAATTTTTAACAAATATGACCCTGTGTATGTGGCTTTGCCTGCACCTGCTCTCTTTGATTTTCAGAACAAGGGAAGGTATTCTTTAACAAAGAGCAAGGCGCTTGAGTACAACGCAACAGTTGAGGCAGCCCGCCAGGCTAAGGAGGCTGCTCAACATGCTTCTTCGAGCTACCACTTTGACTATTATCCGGACAGGGATGGTGATGGACCAAGCTGGGCCAAAAGCCCAAGCTTGGGGGAGCACGTATTTCCCACCGACAGTTTATTCATGCTTACACATTTCACTCTAGTTGTTGGTGCTCATACTCTTTCATTGTATTATCCATGTTAGTTTTATTTTCTCGCTTCCTTCTTGTGTGTTTGAAAAACTTTCAGAAAATCCAAAAACATAGTTAGCTTTTTTTGCTTTCCAGTTTAATTAGTTGTAGCCTTTAAAAATCAAAAACCCAAAATGATTTCTCGCTTCTTCTTTCGCTTGTTGGGAGCTTTCCCGTGTAAATAGTTTTTCTTGTTTTTGATTTTTCTTTTCTTCGTTTTGCCTTCTTCGAGAAAAACAACAAAATCCAAAAATATTTCGGTGTGTTTCTCTGAATTTATTTTCTTTTCTCTTTGCTGAGTTCTTATAAGGAGGAGACCATGATGAAAATGTTGAGTGGCTCTCATATGCATTATTGATTATCTACCAGAGAGCCCATTTTACCTTGTCTTCTCCTTTGAATAAATTTTTGTAGATTCCAGCTTAGTCTATGGCACCCTTGGACTATTATTATTTTCATACCATTCGACCGTGCAAGTGAAAGGCAATAATGACGATGATTTGGTGGAGTGACCATGGCAAAGAAAAGCGGGTATGAACTCAACCTGTTCTTGTTCTTATAAATGTGTTTAGATCGGTGTCCATGATTCAGCAGATTATGATCAAACATGTTTGCGATGACAATTAGAGATTATAGTTGTTCATGCCATGCTTAAGTAGCTAGGAGTTGATAATGATTTACCTTGGATGTCAACATGCATTAAAATGATTGTGATGTGGTATGATGGTATGGTATCCTCCTCTGAATGTTTCAAGTGCCTTGACTTGGCACATGTTTATGCATGTAGTTGAATCAAAACTAACATTGCCTCTATGATATTTATGTTCATGGTGCTCATATCCTACTCATGCTAGTACTCAATGTTGATTATGCATAATATATGTTCATGACCATATTCGCTCTCCAGCTGGTTGCTTCCCAATCTTATTGCTAGTCTTCACCTGTACTAAGCGGGAATGCTGCTTGTATATCAAAATCTTTAAACCCGAGTTGTTCCAGATGAGTCCACCTTATCTACCTATATGCGGTATTACCCTGCCGTTCCAAGTAAATTTGCATGTGCCACCTCTAAATTATTCAAATGAACATCTGTTTTGTGTGCCTGGACCGCTCATGGAGCGACAGGGAGCAGTCAGTATCTTCCATGCTAAGTGGGTTATTCTCAGATGAGTGTTTATTCACTTGTCATTGCACGAGAAAGGGGCGGTAATCGGGATTCCCAGTCCCAAACTTAAATTTGCAAATAATAACCAAAACTCTTCCGGACTGTAAGTGGAATGAAGGGCAATTGAATTCCGATTAGCCGCGGACTATGAAAAGGTGAAGGGGGAGTAAAACTTTACTTTAGCGCTTGGGAACCGCCACTAATTTGTTTAGCATGGAAGATATTGAAAAATATCGGTCGTGACGTTGGCAGGAAGGGCATGCCACCCAAAAATAAATTTTATCCCTGTTTTAAAACTTTGAGCTCTGGCACCTCTACAAATCCATGCTTCCCTCTGCGAAGGGTCTATCTATTTATTTTTATTGTTGAGCCATCACCTTCTCAAACAAGCACCATACCTGAGAGCACTATTGTCATCCTCATGCATTGTGTGTGGTTAATCGTTGAATGCATCATGACTGGATCTTTGTTGCCATGAATTACAATGTTTAGTCGCTGCTTCAACTTTGGAGGTGCTATGCATTTATATTTTGCGATCTCAGAAAGGGCTAGTGAGATACCATCAGTGTCATATTATATCATGATTGTTTTGACAAAGTGTTGGCATTTGAGATACCTTATTATTGCTCGCTAGTTGATTATGCCATTGATATGAATGAATATGATTTCTAAGAGTTATCATGAATGTGGTTAGTTATAATCTTTGCTGAAAACTTGGATGTTGTTTAAGCATATTTATAAGCACAAGAACAAAAAGAGTTTGTAAAAGTTTTTCTTTATCACTGTCAGTTTGCCAACTGAATTGCTTGAGGACAAGCAATGAGTTAAGCTTGGGGGAGTTGATACATCTCTGTTGTATCTACTTTTCTAACCACATTTGCTCTTGTTTTTTACTCTAATTTGCATGATTTGAAGGAAACTAACCCGGACTGACGCTGTTTTTAGTAGAATTGCATGGTGTTGTTTTTGTGCAGAAATAAAAGCTCTCAGAATTGGACGAAACTTTTTGAGGAATTTTTATGGAATAGATGAGGAATTATGGAGCCAAGACCCACTGCATAGGGGGTCCCAGGTGGCCACATGGCACCTGGCCCCCCCGGGGCGCGCCCAGGTGCTGTGTGGGCCCCTGGTGAACCCCCTGACCCTATCTTCAAGCCTATAAATTCACTTTTACAAAGAAAAAATAGGAGAGGAAGAATTATTGCATTTCACGAGACGGAACCGCCGCCAAATTCTGTTCTTCATCGGGAGGCCAGATCTGGAGCCCGTTCGGGGCTCCGGAGAGGGAAATCTTCGATCTTCGTTATCCCAACCTCTCTCCATCGCCAATTCCATGATGCTCCTCACAGGGAGTGAGTCATCTCTTCGTAGGCTCGCTGGTCGGTGATGGGATTGGATGAGATCGATCATGTAATCGAGTTAATTTTGTTAGGGCTTGGTCCCTAGTATCCACTATGTTCTGAGATTGATGTTGCTATGATTTTGCTGTGCTTAATGCTTGTCACTAGGGCCTGAGTGCCATGATTTCAGATCTGAACTGTTTATGTTTTCATGAATATATTTGTGTTCTTGATCCGATCTTGCAAGTTGTATGCACCTGCTATGTGTTATGATCCGCATCCCCTAGGGTGACAATAATTGAGATTCTTTCTGGTGATTACCGTAGTTTGAGGAGTTCATGTATTCACTATGTGTTAATGCTTTGTTCCGGTTCTCTATTAAAAAGAGGCCTTAATATCCCTTAGTTTCCTTATGGACCCCGCTGCCACGGGAGGGTAGGACAAAATATGTCATGCAAGTTCTTTTCCATAAGCACGTACGACTATTTACAGAATGCATGACTACATTGTATTGATGAACTGGAGTTAGTTCTGTGTCGCCCTAGGTTATGACTGATATATGATCGATATTATCGAACACACCCATCATCACCGATCTAGTGCCTACGAGTTTCCACATACTGATACTTGCTAAGTTACTACTGTTACACTTGCTACAAATCTGTTACTATTACCGTTACCGTTACTATTGCAACTTTTGTTACTTGCTATCAAACTATCTTGCTACTAATCACTTTGCTACAGATTTTTAGTCTCCAGGTGTGGTTGAATTGACAACTCAACTGTTAATACTTTCAAATATTCTTTGTCTCCCCTTGTGTCGAATCAATAAATTTGGGTTGAATACTCTACCCTCGAAAACTGTTGCGATCCCCTATACTTGTGGATTATCAAGACCTTTTTCTAGCACCGTTGCCGGGGAACATATCTATATTTATGAAGTCACTTGGAATTTATATATGTTTGCCACTATGAGGAATCTTAAGGATGGTAGAATCAGGATCATTCCCTCTACTACGAGGGAAGGTAAGAAACTGCCATCTAACTCTTCACTTGATTCACCTTCTGTTTTGAGTAAGGTTGCAACACCACTACCTGCTATGAATTTTGATATGTCTCAAGTTATTGATGATGCTATGAATGATATTACTTCTACTTTGAATGATGCTATTGATGATGCTAGTACTATGCTTGATAATACTGTGCCACCTAGTGAATTTCTTGATGAACAACTTGCTAAGGCTAGAGAAGGCTAGAGAAATTGAGAAAGCCAAGAGCGCTGAAACTCTTGAAAATCTCGATTCGCCTTTCTTGCTTGGTCCTATTGTTAGAGCTGAAATACCTGATGAACATTGCTTTGATAGAGAAACTGCTATAGCTATTCTTGATTGTAATGATAGGGAAGAAGCTCTAAAATTGCTTGATGTGTTGAAAGAAAAGTCTATGAGGGAGAGGATGACGTGTGATCCTAAGTTTACCACTTCTCACATCTTTATTACTTATAAAGATTATGAGTTCTATGTTGATTCTGAGTTGATTACTTTGGTTGAGTCAGATCCTTTCCATGGTTCTGAAACTGAAACTATTGTGGCACATCTTACTATGTTGAATTATATTGCTACTCTTTTTGCTCATGAGAAAAAGATTCGTTACTACTATATTCTTAAGTTGTTCCCTTTCTCATTAAATGGTGATGCTAAGGTTTGGTACAATATTCTTACTCCTGGTTGTGTGCATAGTCCCCCAGGATATGATTTACTATTTTTATGAAAAATATTTCCCTGCATATAAGAAACAAGCTGCCTTGCAAGAAATATTTAACTTTATATAGATTGAAGAAGAGAGTCTCCCACAAGCTTGGGGGAGGCTTCTCCAGCTACTTAATGCTTTACTAGATCATCCTCTGGAAAAAATGAAATAGTTGATATTTTCTATAATGGTATAAACGATGTTTCTAGGGACTACCTATACAGTTGTGCTGATTGTGTTTTCAGGAAAAGAACGGTTAATTAAGCTGAGGAATTATTGATGAATATATTGAAGAATGATAATGACTGGACACTTCCTGAACCACCGCCTGAATCTACTCCGAAGAAGAGGGGTATTCTATTTCTCACTCCTGAAGACATGCAAGAGACAAAGAAATGTATAAAGAAAAAATGTAATAAAGCTGAAGATGTTAAGAATTTACCACCCATTTAAAAAATACATGGGCTCAATGCACCACCACCACAGGTGGTAGAGGTAAAAATCAACGACAAAACCAGGAACACAACACACGGATCATTATTCAGTATGGGTTGTCTTTCGGTCTGTCGACTCTTCGTTGAAAAACTTTTATCTCATTGGGTGTATATGGTGGGCACTCCCTTTCTGATATTGCGACTGTTGGTAATGATGGCTCCTCGTTTAATTTTAAAGTGCATTACACCGAAATGTCTAGAAACCTGAAAAGAAAAAGAGAAGCGACCACACGACAACCTAGAAACGTGTGAGAAAATTTGCCTAATAATTTAATTTCCGCAGCCAAATTTGCTCGAAAGAACCTGAAGAGTAAAGCTGGAATTTCATGTGGTCGTCTCGTTCTCCATCCCAAACGAAACTCGGTCCCCATTCCGCAGCGTGTGCCATCGATAGCGCGCGGCGCCAGGCTTTTCGGTGGCCGCAACCACCGGCGTCGGTCCTGTCCTGCCGTAGCAGAAGTGCACCACAACCACTGCTTGTATGCGAGGTGGTCTATAGACCTGGTTATAGCTTTTATTACCTAAATAATAGTGTTCTTCGTACTGCTGCGAATATTCAAACTTCTCTCAAAGAAAAATGCACATCATGGTGATGTCTCGTTGGAGCAGTAGCGCTACCAGTAGCACCAGTGAACCACTCTACAGTATTGGGCCACAGTCTGTTATCACAAGTCTTGTGGAGTCCTGGTGATGGAACAAGCGCGAGATGCGGCACGAGAGACCTGTATACGGTTTCTATGCTGTCTGGCTCGGTATGTGTGAGTCCAATAGAGACAAGGGAAACAGAGCAAGCATGATGGCACTGTGGGAAACAACAACTGTATCAAGTGCTACGCTAATTGAAGCCAAAAGTCTCTAAACCATCGGTATTTCCTTTTTCCACGTATAAAAACCATGAGTCTGTGTAACCTGTTTTCAAATAACATCGACCCACCTAGCTAGTAGGAGCAACTACTTAACATTGTTTTCGATAAGAGCAACTTTAGTAGATACGCTATATAGTTATCGGCCCGTATATTTCCAGCCATTTTACAGTTTTTGGCCTTTTTAGGGTCCGAACTGATGCGTCAAAATTCTCCCCGTCCGTAAAAAAATATACAGGCGGCCCGCAAGCTGCCCTGTTCGCTGCTATATCTACGGGCTGGTAGCGTTCTAGGGTTCCCGTCTTGGATAAGCTCCGTCCCCAGTCATTATCCTCTCCGCTCCACCGTCTCTTTCCGTTTCTCCGACGAGCGATTGCGTCATTTCTTGCCCTTTCTCGCAGATCCATGGCAGGAGGTGATTGTGGACGTGGGGCCCGCGGCAGGTCTCCGCTGCGCAAGCGCGGCAGGCACGACGGGGAGGCCGGCAGGTCTAGTCAGCCCGCCGTCGAGCCGTGGCGCTTGAGGCAGGTGTGCTCCCCGCAGCGGAGGTCGGGACTCATGGGCTCGCTTCTGCGAGCTCGGGGACGCTCTTTGGCCAACCACCAAGGGCCTCCGAGATGCGGAGATCGAGCTCGCCGCCGCGATGGACGTGGGGACGGCAGGTGAAGATGGCGCCGCCGAACGGCTTTTTCAGGCGGCGAAGGAGGCGTTCGAGCTCACAACGTTCTCTACCGGTTCACGACCGAGTTCTACCTCAGCGTCAAGCCGTGAGCCGCCGTCCCCGACGTCAAGCAAGTTTTAGTATATCTATGTTTTAGTTTACGTAGCTGACCTATCGGTGTGTTTTAGACAAACCATGTAGCGAGAACGCAGTTTATCTTAAGTTTTTTAGTTTCACATACTTTTTTGCAATATTTGTTCTGTGCCAGGGCACAACTGCCTGTAAAATTATTTTAGGGTAAACCGTATAACTACTTTGCGGACGAATTTTTACAACATCTGCTAGAATTGCTTTAAGTGGAGCTCGCCTGCCGCGGATGACTTCCTAGAAATTTTTCTCTTATTTCCCCTTTCTTCTTAATGTGGTTATAAACATAGTCCCACATCGTGTGCGACTCAGTATAATTGTCCTGGCGCGTTGGAGATCGCTAACCTAGTGGTCATGCGAACGTTGGGAAAGTATCGGGTGCTCCCAGCCTTGGGGTACTCCTGGTGCTCCAAAGCCAAAATAACATTTTTAAATGTTTCAAAAAATTCCGGAAAAAGTGAATGTTCACAAGGAATGTGACTACAACCCTTCAAAAGTTTAGGTCCAAATTCAAAACGCACATTGAGAAACAAAAAAGACAAATCTAGATGTGAATAGTGTTAATGCCGCTTTTGTCTTTTTTCCACTATTCATGCTGGATTTCACATTTTTGTTTCTCAATTTGTGAATCGAGTTTGAAACTGAAATTTTTAGGGGTTGTAGTCATATTCCTTGTGAACATTCATATTTTTCTGAAATTTTTGGAAACATGTAAAAATGTTTTTTTGACATTGGAACACCGGGAGTACCCCAAGGATGGAAGCACCTAAGAGCAACTCTAGTAGACCCTGCATCCGGCCGGCCCACAAAACGTGTTTGCAGCTTGCGGAAAGACGGATTTGCGGGCCGGCGCGGACGGCCACAGTTGTAGACCCCGCGTAACGGACCTGTAAAAAAAGATATTCGTGGAATATGCTCTTTTACGTGTCGGCTTTGCGGGGCCTGATCTGGCGCAGCTCATAAGACATCACCATATCTTTGCTAGAATGGTAAGACGAAAGAAAACAAGAACCACAAGTATGCATTTTAGAAGATTTCCAACTTCCATAACTGCTCCCACTAGTTGGACTAATATCTTCTCCATACATTCATTGTTTATCTGCGGATTCTTGATTTTGCATTCTTCTATCCTCATCTTTGGTTCGAAAGAAGTAGACGTTGCCTCCCCTCTAGTTGCACATGCAGCTGCATCATTGCCTCCGATTCTACTAAGGAGTGCACGAACATCTATTAAGTTTCTTTCTATCAATAAATCAATGTATTGGCCTTTCCAATACCAAAATGAGCATCCATCTTCCTACACACATGAATGAGCATGTTCGAAATGAGCTACCACAATGAGCTGTCAAAATAAGCTCCTACAAGTGCACGTACCCCGACCGGACGAATCCATGCCCGCAAATCGTCGGCGTCGGCGGGAGAACGAACCCGTACCTGCATGTGGCGATGCGCCCTTGCCAGGGCTACGGGAGATGCTCCCCGACCATTCCATCACTCGACGCAGCCACCGGCGGCCGGAAAAAGCCAAATCCGGCGGCCCGCGATGAAGGACCGCAGATCCGCAAATCCGGCGGCCCGCCGACGCAGGGGGAGGGAGAGAGGGGAGGCCTCGTGCGTGTGGCGGCCTTTCGGCGTGCTCCCGCCAGCTGCTTTCGCCGGAATCTTGGGCGGCGGCCCGGCGACGGGGCGAGGGGGAGAGGGGAGGTGGTTGGTGGGGAAAGCGCGGGCTGAAATTTCAGCCCCCACCAACCGCTTCCGCTAATATGCAGGGCACTGCAGCGGCGAGGGGGAAACCCGCGTATTCGCGGGTTGGGGCCGAGATTTTGCCGCGCCCTTCAAATTTTTTTGCGCGCCGGGGCGAGATGCGGGGTCTGATCGGGTGGGATTTTTCTTCCCGACCCTTATTTTGACGGTTATTTTGCGGGTAGGGGCGGGATGCAGGGTCTGCTAGAGATGCTCTAATGTTTTCCCTACAAGCCACCTGGGCGAGAAAGCGGACCCGATGGTGGTGATCAAGTTCATGATGCTATGGTACCCGAGGTTGGACGCACAGCACCACTTTTTGGTGCTGGACTTTGCGCAAGTCAACTACTCCCTCCGATTCGAACTAAGTGTCACAATTTTGAACTGGGCTTAGTTTAAATTAGCCACACTTATTATGTATGAAGTGATTATTTTTTGGGTTTGCTGCATAAACCTCCGACCATAAGTATAATATAGCAACTCAATAAATGTTCACGAATAAATCCAGAAATGTGTGAGAAAATTTGCCTAATAATTTAATTTTTGGTCAATTTTTCTTAGGGTGTGTTTAGGACTCATCTAGTTTGTGGCCCCAAGTCAACCTAATAATTTAAGATGACATCACCGACTATTTGTGGCCCCTTTGTTTGTCTTTGTTTTTTCCTTGTCACCCATGCCTGAACCGGACTAGAGTAAAATCATTAGGTGAGCCCCAAATCTTTCTCTTCTTTCAATTTCATCATTTGGGCTCTGATTTGGGATTTCAAAAATGGGAAAATATTCTAGGCTCTATGTTTCGGACGAATTTGGGGAGAGAAAAAAAGGCGATTTTACTTAATCAAAAGGTTCCCCTCCTTCTAATTGCTTCACAAGGAACTTTTCTAGAAAATTTCTATCATTTGAAATCACAACAGGAATCCAGTGTTCCAAACGACCCCTACGTCTCTAGCCTCCAAATTTAGCGTCTCTGTGTGCTTATTGTGTTGTAGTGATGTGAAGATTGGCATGAGCCATGAGTCTGCATCTCTAGCACGCCTACTAGGTAATAAGGTAGCTCCTGTGCTCCTCGTGCCATGCATCTGCATGCTCGTGGGCCCCGCCACACCGGTTCTTCTCCAAGCTACAGAGCACATACTTGTCGCGTATACTCTCGCAGTCTCGCAGCTTTGGATTTTGCATGGCTAGGTGCCAAGGTCACGGCAACATTCTGGTCACAGAAATACAGCATGATTCATCCTGGTCTTTATTTATTTTAGAGAGGAGCGTGTGCACGAGGACTCGACGGTGTAGTATAGGAAGTGATAATAGCCGTTTGACAATGGTTTTTATTTGGACGGGTGGGGCTTTGATCCGTAGAAATATGTCTCTCATCTCTTTCCAATTTGCATGGCTAGGTACCTCTCGTCCAAGGAGTACCTCCAGCCAGAGACACGGGCAAGCCTTGGCTTTACAAAAGGTCAAGCTCGTGGGCGTGCCAATAATTGGTAAATAGGATTGATACTTGAAGGTACACATAACTTTTACAACTAATGTTTGCTTACAAGACGTGTCATGCAGCAAGCTTGATGAAATAATAACATGACAGAGAGACTAATTGCGGAAACACGAGACTTGAGTACTACTAGTAGTAGGACAGACTGAAATAAATAAAGATACGATACTACCACACAAACATAACTAGGGCAACTTGTCTTTCCCTCCTAGTGTGGAGGGCAGCATCCATGAAGTTATCTTCATGGTCAATGTGGTGGCAATGGTTTGTCGTCCTTTGGGGTGTCAGCCGCCAAGTACTTGTTCAGATGTTGAGGTGGGGGTGGTCGTTTGATGTCGGTGATGTTGATCACCACGCGTCTTCGTCCTATACAATACGGATAATCAATATCTTCACACGATCAACATTGGACTAACTTTCGGTGGTAAGAAGACCAAATTAGAGTGACTTACCCTGCGAAACCTCTTCATGTTTCTCTGTCTTGTCCTCGCTTGTTCCTGTCCCTGAAATAAATTTAGCGATGTAAGAATAGAAAAGGTTTTGGGATGTATACAATCCAGTTCCAAGAGGGAAGAAAGAAGATTTCCTGTAGAAACAACTTGCCTTTATTGTCGTTGTTCTTCTGGCCACCGGCGTTTGAGGCACTCATACTGCTAGTTTAGAATGTGGTAGGAATGATAGTTGGAAGGCGGAGAGGAGAGAGTGGGATCGATGCACACTTGTAAGGCACGAGGATCCCATTCTTATAGCCGTGGAGAGAACAGACCAGGATCTAAATAAATGCGAGTATCAAAATGCACATGCATATGCATCAAAATGCAGTGTCTTGTTGCAGTGTAGTAGCTACTAGTAGCACCAGTGCATTCAGTGCCGTAGGCAGAATCTGCCCAAGACCCAAGGCAGCCATGTGTGTACAGTTATTACTGTTTTTACAGTGCCAAAGGAATCTCCGCTGCCGTCCACAGTCACGACGCAGCACCACTCGGGAAGTACGTTGCAGTTTTCTGCAAGAGCATGATGGCACAGGACACGCATGTGCAGTTTGATAACCCACAAGTATAGGGGATTAATGGTAGCTTTTCGATAAATAAGAGTGTCGAATCCAATGAGGAGCTAAAGGCGGAATCAATATTCCCTTAAAGTTCTATCAACCACCGATACAACTCTACGCACACTTAATGTTCGCTTTACCTAGAACAAGTATGAAACTATTTTGTAGTTGATAGGATATGTTTGCAAGAATAAAACTAGGAGTACTTTGCGATAATAAAACTATGAGCAAATTGGAAGATAATAATAGTTAGTTGTTTAGTATAAAGCTTTTGTAACACAAGAGAAAGATTTGTCCATAGGCAATCGATAACTAGACCGGTAATCATTATTGCAAATTTATATGAGGGAGAGGCATGAGCTACTACACTTTCTGTACTTGGATCATATGCACTTATGATTGGAACTCTAGCAAGCATCCACAACTACTAAAGATCATTAAGGTAAAACCCAACCATAGCATTAAGTATCAAGTCCTCTTTACTCCCATACACAACAACCCCCTTACTCAGGTGTAAGCTTCTGTCACTAGCCACCCACCATAAGAGAATCATGAACGTATTACAACACCCTACACCGGGGATCCTTCACGCCTGTGCAACACGAGGAGCACCATAGGACATCACCAATAATAAAACATACAACTCAAACCAATCACGATCATCAATCGACCCATAGGACAAAACATATCTACTCAGACATCATAGGATAGCCACACATCCTTGGGAAATAATATATAGCATGGAGAACCATGTTTAAGTAGAGATTACAGCAGGGAGATGAGGTGTTGTTGGTGTTGATGGTTGCAAGGTTGTTGATGTAGATCGCCGTCATGATCGTTCCCCCGGCGGCCTTCCGACGCCACTGGAAGAGAGGGGGAGAGAGCCCCCCTTATTCTTCTTCTTCCATGCCTCCCCCCTAGATGGGAGGATGGTTCCCCCGCTGGTCCTTGGTCTCCATGGCAGCGGAGGGGCAAGAGCCACCTCTGAGATTAGATCTATCTCTCTGTTCTCTTCTGTTTCACCTTCCAGTTTTCTGGTCCTTCACCATTTCTTATATTCCCGGAGATCTGTAACTCCGATCGAGCTGAAATTTTAACACAATTTTTTTCCGGATATTAGCTTTCTTGCGCCCGAAGAAGAGCCCCAACCGACTTACGGGACTCCCACATGGACCACCACAAGCCAGGTGGTGGAGCCGTTCCCTGGTGGCATGTGGAGGTCATGGGCCTCCATTTGCATTGATTCCACTTCCCAAAAATCACATATATTCCAAAATAATTCTCTGTACAAATTTATTGCATTTCGACTTTGTTTGATATGGGTATTCTATGAAACAAAAAACATGCAACAAACAGGAACTGGCACCGAGCACTGGATCAATACGTTAGTCCCAAAAAATAATATAAAATGTTGCCAAGAGTATATAAAAGTGGTAGAATATTGGCATGAAACAATCAAAAATTATAGATACGATGAAGACGCATCAGCATCCCCAAGCTTAATTCCTGCTCTTCCTCAAGTAGGTAAATGATAAAAAATATAATTTTTGATGTGGAATGCTACCTAGCATAATCTTGATCATATAATCTAATCATGGCATGAATATTAAGACACGAGTGATTCAAAGCAATAGTCTATAATTTGACATAAAGACATCAATACTCAGGCATCCCACAAATAATCATGTCTTTCAAAATATCAATGCTAAAGAAGGTTATCCCTACAAAATCATATAGCCCTGTCATGCTCCATCTTCTTAACATAAAATACTTTATCATGAACAACCCTGATTTTAGCCAAGCAATTGGTTCATACTTCTAATGCGCTTCAGCATTTTCAACTCTCACACAATACATGAGCTCAAGCCATGGATATAGCACTAGGTGCAATAGAAGGCGGTCATGGGCACTACAGGAATCAGCTAATTTGTCGTCTGCCATGGCAGACGGCAAAGAACCAGAAAGCGGACGACAAAGATGTTTGCCATCTGCCGCAGATTACAAACAGTTCTAGCACTGTATGTTACGGTAATGACCTTCTTTGCCGTCTGCTTCCGCACAACGGACGGTAAAGGTCTTTGCCATCAGCTTTCCTAGCCAAGCAGGAGGCAAATAAAGTGGACAACAAAGAATACACGTTAGCCATGTTAGGTGGCTAACGGGACACTTTTCCATCCGCCGATTGATAGCAAAGGTGCCCTCCCCTTTGCCGCCTACTTCATGACATCAGCAGGCCATGGCATAATGTCACTCCTAAGCACTCTTTGCCATCTGCCTCCCTTTTCTTTGTCATTCGCCAGCAGGCGGCAAAGAATCACTTGCCTTTACCGTCTGCCAGCCGACGGCATAATAACCAAATGGGTCAGACCCAGTGCTCCTAGGTTGCACAGGTTGCTGCCACATGTCACGTTTGCCATCTGCGGCAGACGGCAAAGAGCCCTTTGCCGTCGGTGGCAGATAACAAAGTGCCTATATTGCCCCTTTTTATTCTATTTTTTGTCATATCCAAGCATTTTCACAGCAAATATATGATATATATATATATATATATATTTCACAGGATATGATATCCAACACATAAGAAACTATATCCCTGCCATATGGATATGATCATCCAACAGATATACCAAAACAAAATGTGCAAGTTTCACCATATAATAATAGTTTCATCCATAGGTAGCAAGTTTCACATTGTTCATGATACAAAATCAAAACAAAAGGTAAACACAAGCACTCCATCAATGCAAGCTTTAGTGAAGTGAATCAAATCTGCAAAATGGGAAATAAGGAAGTTAGAAGAAGAAGAAGAAAAAGAAGAAGACTAGAAGAAGAAGAGTTTTTATTCTCTTTCTTTTTCTCCTCTTGTTTTTCTTCTTCTTATTGCTTGTTTGTGTCATTTTCGAGCTAACCAAGGTAATTATGCCTTTTGACCTAACTAAGCTTATTGTGTCATTTTGGCGGAAAATAAGCTAAGTATATGACATTTATGACGTAACCAAGGTTACTATGCCATTTTTGCAACAAATAATCTAATTATGTAATAAATGGACTAAATAAACTAATTATGTCATTGTGGAGGATAATTAACTATATAAGTATGTCTTTTTTGGGGAAAATAATCTAAGAAGAAGAAGACCTTCTTCTTCTTCTTCTTCTTTTTCTTTTTCTTCTTCTTCTTCTTCTTCTTCTTCTATTCCTTCTTTTCCTCCTCTTCCTTGTTTTTCTTCATCTTATTCCTTATTTGTGTCATATTAGGGTCTGCCATTCTTCGACATCTAACTCTATTGGTTTCGAAGCACCGGCTGGTGCGAGCTTCCCTTTGAATAGGTTGAGGTTGATCCACCTTTTTTAGGGTCACCAGCATTGTACCGAGGCTTCGGATTATGCAAATAATGATTTTTGGCTTCGTAGTGTGCTGTCACGAAGTTTGCTGCCTCCTCAGTAATGAATGCCTTGGCCATCGATGCTTCAATTCTATGTTTATTTTTACATTTTGCTCGAAGCGTCTTCTGCATCCTCTTAGTTGCATAGCACCAATGATTTTGCATGGGCCCCCCAATCTTGCCTCGGTCGGGAGAAGTAAAATCAAATGCTGCATTAGATAAAAGAAGCCCGGTGGAAAGATCTTCTCTAACTCGCAGAGCAACTCTGGCGCTAACTTTTCCATGTCATCTATCACCGCAGGCGATAGTTCTTTCGCACAAAGAACACGGAAGAAATAGCTCAGCTCTGCCAGTACTAGCCATTCATCCTCAGGAATAAAGCCACGCAACATCGCCGACAGTACCCGCTCAAGCCATATGTGCCAATCGTGACTCTTGAGACCAAATATTTTCAATTTTTCAAGACTCGCTCCCCTCTTTAGATTCGCTGCATACCCATCAGGGAACATCAACTGCATTTTCACCCACAAGATAATTTCCCTCATAGCTGGCCTTCCAAGATGGAGCCAGGCCTTTGGCTTCATCCAGTTCTTCTTTCCTTTCGGTTGTCGCATGTTCTGTAACGGTCTATCACATAAAGTCTGCTGATTCACTCTAGCCTTAGGATTATCCTTTGACTTCCCCTCTATGCCGAACAATGTACCAAAAAGGGCCTCACCAATATTCTTTTCAGTGTGCATCGCATCGATGTTGTGTGGAAGAAGGAGGTCTTTGAAGTAAGGTAGATCCCACAAGCATGTCTTGTGAGTACATGCGTGTTTCGAATTATACCCCTTGAAATACCCTGGACGCTCTGGATCAGGCTCGAGAGCGTTTAACTGATCCAGGATTGGTTGGCCTGTCAACGCAGGTGGTGCAGAGTGTTTGACAACTCTACCTTTCATGGAGTTCTTCTTGTCTTTTTTGAACTTATGGCGAGGATCCATGAACGGTCTATGCAAGTTGATGCAAGAATACTTGCGACCCGCCTCCAGCCAATGAAACTGAAGAGCTGCCTTGCATGTGGGGCACGGGAACCTTCCATGCACACACCAGCCAACGAATAGCGCATACGCCGGTAAGTCATGCATCGAGTAGATGTACCAGACATGCATTATGAAGTTTTGTTTGCTAGCGGTAGTGTCCATATTGGCTATAGCTGTTTTTGTAGTAGTGCTAGAGGCATGTGTCAAGAAATATCATACGGTGGGTAAACAAATTACTGTTGGGCAATTGATAGAAAAGCAAATAATTATGATGCTATCCAAGGCAATGATCATGATATAGGCATCACATCCAAAACAAATAGACTGACTCATGCCTGTATCTACTACTATTTCTTCACACATCGACCGCTTCCAGCATGCATGTAGTGTATTATGTCCAAAAGAACGAAGTAATGCATAAAGAACAATGACATGATGTAGTCAAGATAAACACAAACAATAATTCATCCCAACTTGTTATCCTTAATGGCAACAATACATGCATGTCATTTCCCCTTCTGTCACTAGGACTGAGCACCGCAAGATTGAACCCATTACCGAGCACCTCTTCCCGTTGCAAGAAGATCCAATCTAGTTGGCCAAACCAAACCAAAACTTCGGAGTAGAAATACAAGGCTATACTAAATCATGCATAAAAGAGATCAAAGAAGAACTCAAATAAAACAAGGATAGATCTGATCATAAACTCACAATTCATCGGATCCCAACAAACACACCACATAAAGTCATTACATCGAATGGATCTCCATGAAGATCATGGAGACCATTGTATTGAGAAACATGAAGAGTGAGAGAGAGAGATCCATCTAGCTATTACCTACGGACCCATAGGTCTACAGTGAACTACTCACGCATCATCGGAGAGGCGGCAAGGTTGATGTAGAGCCCCTCTGTGATGAGTTCCCCCTCCGACAGAGTACCGGAGAAGGCCTCCAGATGGAATCCCACGAGAACAGAGTCTTGTGGCAGCGGAAAAAGTATTTCGTGGACTCCTATAGGGTTTTTGGAATTCTTCTGAATTTATAGAGACAGAAGTAGGGCAAAAGAAGGTAGAGGGGGCCCACATGGCACTAGGTCGCCCCCCTAGGGCTCGCCCTGGTGCCATGTGGGGCCCTTTGGAAGCTTCTTCCTTGGCTTCCAAGTTGGCGTTGATCCTTATCTCCAGAAAAAAATCTCCAAATAGTTTCGGCACAATTTGATCTTATCTAATATTGATTTGATGTAAAACTAAAATAAGGCAGAAAACAGGAACTGGCACAAGGCACTAAGTTAATAGGTTAGTCACCATAAAATGATATAAAACTACATGAAATGATACTAAAAACATCCAAGAATAATAATATCATAGGATGAAACAAGCAAAAATAATACAGATACGTTGGAGACGTATCAATCTTCCCCAAGCTTAACTCCTCGTCCTTGAGTAGGAAAGTGACAAAAAAAATTGATTGTGGAATGCTACCCAACATACTCATCAAGTTATTTTCATAGCATAGACATGAGGACTTGTATGATTCAAAGCAATAGTCTATATTTTGACATGATGACATAAATACTCAAGTGATGCTAACAAGCAACCATGCCTTTCAAAATAACAATGCTAAAGAAAATTATCACTAGCCCATTAAGCTCTATCATTGATCCATTCATGAAACACACTCGAATATCAATCATATTTCATGCACACACATGATCACATGACCCCCTAGTTGGTGCTTTTAAAGAGAAGGATGGGACTCAACATAGAAAGTAAATAGAAAGGCCCTTCGCAGAGGGAAGCATTGATTTACAGAGGTGCCAGAGCTCAAACTTTTTAAAGAGAGATGAAAAATTTATTTTGGGAGGCATGCTTTTCTCGTCAATGAAAATGACTTACAGTTCCCAACACTTTTCACACTAGAAACATCATAGGCGGTTCCCAAACAGAAAGTAAAAGTTTTTATCCCCATTATCGTTTCATGGTTTTGAGACTTTGTCCCTTATTTTCCATTCACATCCGGAAGAGTTTACTTATTTTTTTGAGAGTTTTCTCTCTTTTTGTAATTTTTGCAATTCGGTACTGGGCATCCCTAATACCGCCACACTCTCGTGCAATGACAAGTGAATAAACAGTCATCTTGAGAATGACATATCCAACCTGAAGATCATCGGGCACCCCTCACCGCTTCATGAGCGATACGGGCACACAAAAGAGAAATTATTTTTGAGATTTTTTTTTTGAGATGGCACATGCAAATTTACTTAGGACGGCATTGAAATACCGCATATTGGTAGATATGGTGGACACAATTGGCAAAACAAGTTTAAGGTAATGGATGCACAAGTAGTATTCCCACTTAGTACAAATGGAGGCTAGCATAAAGATTGAGAAGCGACCAACTAAGAAACCATAATGATGCACATGCATACATAAAACATAACAAACACCGAATAATGCACCATAAGTAGGATGTAACTTCATTGCATAACTATTGACTTTACGTGCTTGCATAGGCAATCATAAACCTTAACATCAATATTCATACTAGAGCATAGTTACTCATAAACATAACTCACATATCATCATCTACATATCTCAAAACTATTGCAAAGAATCAAGTTTTTCATGTCCCATAAAATTTTTATACTATTTT
Source organism: Triticum dicoccoides (assembly GCF_002162155.2). Taxonomy (NCBI): domain Eukaryota; kingdom Viridiplantae; phylum Streptophyta; class Magnoliopsida; order Poales; family Poaceae; genus Triticum; species Triticum dicoccoides. Next base: position 624,936,347 of record NC_041390.1, on the reverse strand, counting down.
TCATTATCCCTCTTGAATATTCATCACATGGGGACCAAGCTCATAGCTTGTACATTTTACCATAACTATTTTCAACTCTCGAAAAGATGTAAGTGAAGCATGAGAGTAAATTTCTACAAAATATCTAGCATTCCCAAAAAGATATAAGTGAAGCAAGAGAACAAGTTTCTTCAAAACAAGCGCATCACCATGCTCAAAAATATTTAAGTGAAGCACTAGAGCAACCACCTAGCTCAACAAATTTAAGTGAAGCACAAAGAGCAATTCTAACAAATCATGATAACGTGAAGCTATCTCAAGCAAATGTGTTCAGAGGTGATGATTGTGATGAACTAAAAAGCAAAGACTCATATCATACAAGACACTCCAGGGAAAACTCATATCATGTGACGAATAAAAATATAGCCTCAAGTGTGTTACCGATAGTCACTAGAAGAAAGAGGGGATGCCTTCCGGGGCATCCCCAAGCTTAGACGCTTGAGTATCCTTGGATATTACCTTGGGGTGCCTTGGGCATCCCCAAGCTTAGGCCTTTGCATCTCTTCATTCCTTCATCCATTGTCATCACACCCAAAACCTGAAAACTTCAATCACACAAAACTCAACAAAACCTTCGTGACATCCGTTACTATAACAAAACAATTTACTACTAAAAGTACTGTTCAAAATCAATTCAAATTTTATTTTGCATTATAGGTACTGTGTTATCACTTTCCCATGGCTTGCACCCCCCGATACGATCCATAGTTTCATCAAAACAAGCAAACAATGCATAAAAAATAAAATCTGTCAAAAACAGAACAGTCTGTAGCAATCTGTCGACAAGCCATACTTCTGAAACTCCAAAAAATTTAAAAAATTAAGTACAACGTGGACAATTTGTATATAAATCATGTGTAAGAAATTCAGACTCATTCTATGCACTGACGAATTTATAAAAATTTTGGACTGGGCGTCAAAGTTACTGTTTTTCACAGAATTGCGTTCACAAGCATCCACATCATCCCAAAGGTCTTACTTGGTACAAACACTAATTAAAATATAAAAACAAACTCAAAACAGAGGCAAATAAAGGGTAAACAAAAGAACAGAACCAAAAAGTGAAAAATAAAAATTTATTTTATTCGTTGGGTTGCCTCCCAACAAGCGCCATCGTTTTACGCCCTTAGCTAAGCATGAGATCTCAATGATGCTCACATGAAAGCTAGTAAATGAAACATAAAGAGAGCATCATAAAACATGTGAAACACATTTAAGTCTAACATAGTTCCTATGCATAAGTAAACAAACTGTCAAGACAAGCAACATCTAGCATATGCAAGGAAGAAAGAAACAATAAGAATCTCAACATGAAGAGAGGTAATTTAGTAACATGAAAAATTATACAACCATATTTTCCTCTCTCATATTAATTACATGTAGGATCATAATCAAACTCAACATAACATATTATCTAAATGATCCACATGCATGCAAAGTTGACACTCTTCCAAAATAGTGGGATTATCATCAACTAAAGTCATGACCTCTCCAAACCCACTTTTATCAAAAAAATCATAAGATTGAAGACCCTCCAAATATGTGGGATTTTTCTAAAGTTGACACTCTCCCAAACCCACTTTCAATATTATTGCAAGCATTATTATCAATAACATAATCATCATGAGCCATAAATAAATTTTCAAGATCATAAGAAGCATCACCCCAATCATGATCATTACAATGAGTAGTGGACACAACAAAATCATCATCCCCAATCTTGGGGTTTTGCACATCAATAACATAATTGACATTAATAGAATTTATAGTAACATCATTCCAATCATGCTGTTCAATCAAGGAGCTATCATGAGTCACTTTGTAAAGCAAAACTTCATAGAGATAATCAAGAGCACTCAAATCACTAGCAATTGGTTCATCATGATTGGATCTTTTGAAAAGATTAGCAAGTGGATGAGGATCCATAACAATAAATTTTTAGCAAGCAAATAGAAGGCACATGGCAACAAAAGCAAAGATAGCAAACAAGAAAAAGGCAAATAAAAACGGCAAAAGAGAAAAAAATTGTAAAAAAAATTAGAAGTGGGGGAGAGAAAAATGAGAGGCAAATGGCAAATAAAGTAAATGTGAAGGTAAGAGTTGAGAGTGTAGGTACTTGGTAATGTTGATGATGTCTCCCTGGCAATGGAGCCAGAAATTGGCAAGTTGATGAGAGACGATGTTGACTTGATCCTCTCCGGCAACGGCGCCAAAATTCTTCCTGCTACTTGTAAACTATGTTGGATTTTTATCCCCGAAGAGGAGATGATGATGCAGCACTGTAGAGTAAGTACTTCCCTCAGTTAAGAAACCAAGGTTATCAATCCAGTAGGAGAACCAAGCAACACCACGTAAACAGCACTTGCACACAAAACGCAAACCTTCGCACCCAACGCAACAAGAGGTTGTCAATCTCTCGGCGGTCAAGTAACAAGATAAAAGGTATATGAACACTTGTGTTGAATCGACCCGATTGATGTTATGCTATGAGATACATTCGTCATAAGTTAATGGTTAATAACACAGAGAAGTTAATGTTTGCATAATTCCTTAGACCATGAGAGTATCGAGTTTCTTCATACTTGCTTCATGAACTTTGGGGTTTGTTAAACGTCATCCGTAAATGGATGGCTATTATGGCGTCTTACGAGTTCATGGGAAAGTGTGTCAAGAAACTTGATAGCTCGAGATTGGGATTTGCTCCTCCGATGATGGAGAGATATCTCTGGGCCCTCTCAGTGTTACGGTATCCGTCATCATCTAGCCAGACACTTTGTGATTTGATCACGGGGATGCCGAAACACGTGAACGAGAAAAGAGAACAATACCGGTAACAAGGTAACTGGCATAGTGGACAAGTTGTTGACCCACAGGGATGCCAACATGTCTCACCTCAGGTATTTGTAACATATCGCGAAGCAACGGGAATAGCACACTGCAACTGGAGGTTCACTCGAATATTCGTTCGTGTGGGTATAGGGGTCAATATGGGTGTCCACAGCTCCGATGTTGATCATTGATCAGAAGGGGTTCCGTTCCATGTCTATACTTCACAGAACCTATAGGGTCACACGCTTAAGGGTCATCTATCTACTGAATACTAGATAGGGAGTGTGAGAGAAAGTCTCCGGAAAAAGTTTTCGGAGACAGCGGAAGAGTTCTGAAGAGAGAGGTCACCGGATGAGTTCCGGTGAAACTGAAAAGTCGTTTTGGGGGATACCATTAAGTCAAATTGGTTTTGACACATGCCTGATAATTCTTGAAGGGTGCCAGAATCATTATGGAAACTTTTTGGAATTTTCCGGGATGAAAACCGAACATGTTCCGGAGCTACCGAAACCGCTTCAGATGCTTTTCGCAGATGAAAATCACTAAACCGGAATTGTTCTGGATCATGTTGAAAATTATTTTAGTGGGTACTAGAAATGTTCTAAGTCCACATAAATATTTTCAGTTCAAAAGGACACTGAAAAATGTCGGCGATAGTGAAAGTGCTTTTTGGGATATTTATGGAAAACCACCTTTTGGGATATTTCCAAAAGTCTTCTAGAAGGCTAAGGAGGATAAGGGAGCCCCTCATGGGGGCCCCAAGGGGGTGGCCAGCCAAGCTAGGAGGAGCTCCTTGGAGCTCCACATGGCACCCCAATTTCCTCATATGCCCCTTATGTGTGACATAAAGTGGGGGTACATTGGTATTTTTGAATGCCCATCCTACCCCTTGGTTTTCCTATATAAGGAGGAGGAGGAGCTGCCCAATCCTTCATCCCTTCTCACATACACATGCCATTTGACTTGTCTTGCTTCTCTCTCCCTCCCAGCGAAGCAGTTTCATAGAGCCGAAAGGCTCTCTTGGTTCCAGTGGGAACTAGTTCTGGACGACGAAGCCCTGTCGGATAGATGACACCGTATGTGTGCAAATCTGTAGAGAGATCGTAGTTTCGGTCTTAGTTCGAGAGTGCCTCCTGAAGGGCTGTCGATGTGACTGTCCGAGTTTCGAAGGTCCTCCCGAAGGGCTGTCCGAGTGACCGTTCGAGTTTCAAAGGTCCTCCCGAAGGGCTGTCCCGGAGGGCTGTCCGAGGGGCGGATGAGGGTATACATCCTCGTGGTTGGGAGGTTGTAAATCCAAGCTGCGGGGATCTGCACCGTCGATCGTTATCGACTCAACTTCCGCTGCGCTATGAGTCGGTAACAAAAAAGATCAAACCTTGTATGTAATCTTTATAGTGGTCCTGGGCTGGTGAGTAAGTCAGAAAATTTTGTTTTCTGCTGCATTCCCCAACACATGGCACTGGGCGCCCCCTCCCGAGGCACACCCTGGTGCCATGTGGAGCCCTCTGGAAGCTTCTTCCTTGGCTTCCAAGTTGACGTTGATCCTTATCTCCAGAAAAAAAATCTCCACAAAGTTTCGGGAAGATATGATCTTATCTGATATTGATTTTCTGTAAAACAAAAATAAGGCAGAAAACAGGAACTGGCACAAGGCACTAAGTTAATAGGTTATGTTGGGGAACGTAGCAGAAATTCAAAATCTACGTGTCACCAAGATCAATCTATGGAGTCATCTAGCAACGAGGGAGGAGTGGATCTACATACCCTTGTAGATCGCGCACGGAAGCGTTCAAGAGAACGGGGTTGATGGAGTCATACTCGTCGTGATCCAAATCACCGATGATCCTAGCGCCGAACGGACGGCACCTCCGCGTTCAACACACGTACGGAGCAGCGACGTCTCCTCTTTCTTGATCCAGCAAGGGGGGAGGAGAGGTTGATGGAGATCCAGCAGCACGACAGCGTAGTGGTGGAAGTAGCAGGATTCCAACAGGGCTTCGCCAAGCGCTGCGGGAGGAGGGAGATGTGTCATGGGAGGGAGAGGGAGGCGCCAGGGCTTAGGTGGGGCTGCCCTCCCTTCCTCCCACTATATATAGGGCCAAGGGAGAGGGGGGCGCAGCCTTGGCCCTTCCTCCAAGGAAGGGTGCGGCTAGGGAGGAGTCCCTCCTCCCCAAGGCACCTCGGAGGTGCCTTCCCCCTTTAGGACTCTTCCTTTCCTTATCTCTTGGCGCATGGGCCTCTTGGGGCTGGTGCCCTTGGCCCATATAGGCCAAGGCGCACACCCCTACAGCCCATGTGGCCCCCCGGGGCAGGTGGCCCCACCCGGTGGACCGCCGGGACCCTTCCGGTGGTCCCGGTACAATACTGGTGACCCCGAAACTTGTCCCGATGGCCGAAATAGCACTTCCTATATATAATTCTTTACCTCCGGACCATTCCGGAACTCCTCGTGACGTCCGAGATCTCATCCGGGACTCTGAACAACATTCGGGTTACCGCATACTAATATCTCTATAACCCTAGCGTCACCAACCTTAAGTGTGTAGACCCTACGGGTTCGGGAAGCATGCAGACATGACCGAGACGTTCTCCGGTCAATAACCGACAGCGGGATCTGGATACCCATGTTGGTTCCCACATGTTCCACGATGATCTCATCAGATGAACCACGATGTCGAGGATTCGATCAATCCCGTATACAATTCCCTTTGTCTAGCGGTACGATACTTGCCCGAGATTCGATCGTCGGTATCCCGATACCTTGTTCAATCTCGTTACCGGCAAGTCTCTTTACTCATTCCGTAACACATCATCCCGTGATCAACTCCTTGATCACATTGTGCACATTATGATGATGGCCTACCGAGTGGGCCCAGAGATACCTCTCCGCTTACACAGAGTGACAAATCCCAGTCTCGATTCGTGCCAACCCAACAGACACTTTCGGAGATACCCGTAGTGTACCTTTATAGTAATCCAGTTACGTTGTGACGTTTGGCACACCCAAAGCACTCCTACGGTATCCGGGAGTTGCACAATCTCATGGTCTAAGGAAATGATACTTGACATTAGAAAAGCTTTAGCATACGAACTACACGATCTAGTGCTATGCTTAGGATTGGGTCTTGTCCATCACATCATTCTCCTAATGACGTGATCCCGTTATCAACGACATCCAATGTCCATGGTCAGGAAACTGTAACCATCTATTGATCAACGAGCTAGTCAACTAGAGGCTTACTAGGGACATGGTGTTGTCTATGTATCCACACATGTATCTGAGTTTCCTATCAATACAATTCTAGCATGGATAATAAACGATTATCATGAACAAGGAAATATAATAATAACTAATTTATTATTGCCTCTAGGGCATACTTCCAACAGTCTCGCACTTGCACTAGAGTCAATAATCCAGTTCACATCGCCATGTGATTAACACTCACAGGTCACATCGCCATGTGACCAACATCCAAAGAGTTTACTAGTGTCACTAAACTAGTTCACATCATCATGTGATTAAGACTCAATGAGTTCTGGGTTTGATCATGTTTTGCTTGTGAGAGAGGTTTTAGTCAACGGGTCTGCAACATTCAGATCCGTATGTACTTCGCAAATCTCTAGGTCATATTATAAATGCTGCTTCCACGTTCTATTTGCAGCTATTCCAAATAACTGTTCTACTATACGAATCCAGTTTACTACTCAGAATAATCTGGATTAGTGTCAAAGTTTGCATCGGCGTAACCCTTTACGACGAACTCTTTTACCACCTCCATAATCGAGAAAATTCCTTAGTCCACTAGTTACTAAGGATAACTTTGACCGCTGTCCTGTGATCCATTCTTGGATCACTCTTGTACCCCTTGACTGACTCATGGCAAGGCACACTTCAGGTGCGGTACACAGCATAGCATACTGTAGAGCCTACGTCTTAAGCATAGGGGACGACCTTCGTCCTTTCTCTCTATTCTGCCGTGGTCGAGCTTTAAGTCTTAACTTCATACCTTACAACTCAGGCAAGAACTCCTTCTTTGACTGATCCATCTTGAACACCTTCAAGATCATGTCAAGGTATGTGCTCATTTGAAAGTACCTTAAGCATTTTGATCTATCCTTATAGATCTTGATGCTCAATGCTCAAGTAGCTTAATTCAGGCTTTCCATTGAAAAACACTTTCCAAATAACCCTATATGCTTTCCAGAAATTCTACGTCATTTCTGATCAACAATATGTCAACAACATATACTCATCAGAAACTCTATAGTGCTCCCACTCACTTCTTTGGAAATACAAGTTTCTCATAAACTTTGTATACACCCAAAATCTTTGATCATCTCATCAAAGCATACATTCCAACTCCGAGATGCTTACTCCAGTCCTTAGAAGGATTGCTGGAGCTTTGCACACTTGTTAGCATCTTTCAGGATTGACAAAACCTTCCGGTTGTATCACATACAACCTTTCCTAAAAAATCGTCGAGGAAACAATGTTTTGACATCCTATCTGCAAGATTTCATAAATAATGCAGTAATCGCTAACATAATTCCAACAGACTCTTAGCATCGCTACGGGTGAGAAAGTCTCATCGTAGTCAACTCCTTGAACTTGTCGGGAAACATCTTAACGACAAGTCGAGCTTTCTTAATGGTGACATTTACCATCATTGTTCGTCTTCCTTTTAAAATCCATCTATACTCAACAGCCTCACGACCATCGAGCTGTTCTGCCAAAGTCTACACTTTGTTTTCATACATGGATCCTCTCTCGGATTTTATATGGCCTCAAGCCATTTATCGAAATCCAGGCCCACCACCGCTTCTCCATAGCTCGTAGGTTCATTGTTGTCTAGCAACATGACTTCCAAGACAGGATTACGTACCACTCTGAAGTAGTACGCATCCTTGTCATCCCACAAGGTTTGGTAGTGACTTGATCTGAAGTCTCATGATCAATATCATAAGCTTCCACTTCAATTGGTGTAGGTGCCACAGGAACAACTCTTTGTGCCCTGCTATACACTAGTTGAAGTGACGGTTCAATAACCTCATCAAGTCTCCACCATCCTCCCACTCAATTCCTTCGAGAGAAAAATTTTCCTCGAGAAAGGACCCGATTCTAGAAACAATCCCTTATTGCTTTCGGATCTGAGACAGGAGGTATACCCAACTGTTTTGGGTGTCCTATGAAGATGCATTTATCCGCTTTGGGTTCGAGCTTATCAGCCTGAAACTTTTTCACATAAGCATCGCAGCCCCAAACTTTTAAGAAATGACAGCTTAGGTTTCTCTAAACCATAGTTCATACGGTGTCATCTCATCGGAATTACGTGGTGCCCTATTTAAAGTGAATGTGGTTGTCTCTAATGCCTAACCCATAAACTATCGTGGTAATTCGATAAGAGACATCATGGTATGCATCATATCCAATAGGGTGCAGTTATGATGTTCGGACACACCATCACACTATGGTGTTCCAGGCTGTATTAGTTGTGAAACAATTTCCACAATGTCTTAATTCTGTGCAAAACTCGTAATTCAGATATTCATCTCTATGATCATATCATAGATCTTTTATCCTCTTGTCACGACGATCTTTCAACTTCACCCTGAAATTACTTGAACCTTTCAATAATTCAGACTCGTGATTCATCAAGTAAATATACTCAACATCTACTCAAATCATCTGTGAAGTAAGAACATAACGATATCCACTACACACCTCAGCACTCATTGGACTGCACACATCAAAATGTATTACTTCCAACAAGTTGCTTTCTAATTCCATTTTACTGAAACCGAGGCTTTCAGTCATCTTGCCCATGTGGTATGATTTGCATGTCTCAAGTGACTCAAAATCAAGTGAGTCCAAACGATCCATCTGTATAGAGTTTCTTCATGCATATCTACCAACAAACATGGTTCGCATGTCTCAATCCTTTCAAAAATGAGTGAGTCCAAAGATCCATCAACATGGAGCTTCTTCATGCGTTTTACACCGATATGACTTAAGTGGCAGTGCCACAAGTAGGTGGTACTATCATTACTATCTTATATCTTTTGGCATGAACATGTGTATCACTACGATCGAGATTCAATAAACCATTCCTTTTAGTTGTAAGACCATTGAAGGTATTATTCAAATAAATAGAGTAACAATTATTCTCCTTAAATGAATAACCATATTGCTATAGTCATAATCCAATCATGTCTATGCTCAACGCAAACACCAAATAACAATTATTTAGGTTTTAACACCAATCTCGATGGTAGAGGGAGCGTACGATATTTGATCAACCTTGGAAATACTTCCAACACATATCGTCATCTCACCTTTAGCTAGTCTCCGTTTATTCCGTAGCTTTTATTTTGAGTTACTAACACTTAGCAACCGAACCGGTATCTAATACCCTGGTGCTACTAGGAGTACTAGTAAAGTACACATTAACATAATGTATATCCAATATACTTCAATCAACCTTGCCAGCCTTCTCATCTACTAAGTATCTAGGGTAATTCTGCTCCAGTGGCTGTTCCCCTTATTACAGAAGCATTTAGTCTCGGGTTTGGGTTCAACCTTGGGTTTCTTCACTAGAGCAGCAGCTGAATTGCCGTTTCATGAAGTATCCCTTCTTGCCCTTGCCCTTCTTGAAACTAGTGGTTTCACCAACCATCAACAACTGATGCTCCTTCTTGATTTCTACTTTTGTGGTGTCAAACATCGCGAATATCTCAAGGATCATCATATATGTCCCTGATATATTATAGTTCATCATGAAGCTCTAGCAGCTTGGTGGTAATGACTTCGGAGAAACATCAATATCTCATCTGGAAGATCAACTCCCACTCGATTCAAATGATTGTTGTACTCAGACAATCTGAGCACAAGCTCAACAATTGAGCTTTTCTCCTTAGTTTGTAGGCTAAGAAAATCGTCAGAGGTCTTATACCTCTTGACGTGGGCACGAGCCTGAAATCCCAATTTCAGCCCTCGAAACATCTCATATGCTTCGCGACGTTTCAAAACATCTTCGGTGCCTCAACTCTAAACCGTTTAACTGAACTATCACGTAGTTATCAAAATGTGTATGTCAGATGTTCGCAACATCCACAGACGACGTTCGAGGTTCTGCACACTGAGCGGTGCATTAAGGACATAAGCCTTCTATGAAGCAATGAGGAAAATCCTCAGTTTACTGACCTAGTCCGCATAATTGCTACTATCAACTTTCAACTAAATTTTCTCTAGGAACATATCTAAACAGTAGAACTGAAGCGTGAGCTACGACATAATTTGTGAAGACCTTTTGACTATGTTCAGGATAATTAAGTTCATCTTATGAACTCCCACTCAGATAGACATCCCTCTAGTCATCTAAGTGATTACATGATCCGAGTCAACTAGGTCGTGTCCGATCATCATGTGAGACGGACTAGTCAACATCGGTGAACATCTTCATGTTGATCGTATCTTCTATACGACTCATGCTCGACCTTTCGGTCTTCTGTGTTCTGAGGCCATGTCTGTACATGCTAGGCTCGTCAAGTCAACCTAAGTGTTTCGCATGTGTTCCGAGGCCATGTCTGTACATGCTAGGCTCGTCAACACCCGTTGAATTGAACGTAAGAATCTATCACACCCGATCATCACGTGGTGCTTCGAAACAACGAACTGTCGCAACGGTGCACAGTTAGGGGGAACACTTTCTTGAAATTATTATGAGGGATCATCTTATTTACTACCGTCGTTCTAAAAAAATAAGATGTATAAACATGATAAACATCACATGCAATCAAATAGTGACATGATATGGCCAATATCATATTGCTCCTTTTGATCTCCATCTTCGGGGCTCCATGATCATCATCGTCACCGGCATGACACCATGATCTCCATCATCATGATCTCCATCATCGTGTCTTCATGAAGTTGTCTCGCCAACTATTACTTCTACTACTACAGCTAACGGTTAGCAATAAAGTAAAGTAATTACATGACGTTTATGTTGACACGCGGGTCATAATAAATAAAGACAACTCCTATGGATCCTGCCGGTTGTCATACTCATCGACATGCAAGTCGTGATTCCTATTACAAGAACATGATCATCTCATACATCACATATATCATTCATCACATCCTTTGGTCATATCACATCACATAGCATACCCTGCAAAAACAAGTTAGACGTCCTCTAATTGTTGCTTGCATGTTTTACGTGGCTGCTATGGGTTTCTAGCAAGAACGTTTCTTACCTACGCAAAACCACAACGTGATATGCCAATTGCTATTTACCCTTCATAAGGACCCTTTTCATCGAATCCGATCCGACTAAAGTGGGAGAGACAGACACCCGCCAGCCACCTTATGCAACTAGTGCATGTTTGTCGGTGGAACCGGTCTCACGTAAGCGTACGTGTAAGGTTGGTCCGGGCCGCTTCATCCCACAATACCGTCGAAACAAGATTGGACTAGTAACGGTAAGCATATTGAACAAAATCAACGCCCACAACTACTTTGTGTTCTACTCATGCATAGAATCTACGAAATAGACCTAGCTCTGATACCATTGTTGGGGAACGTAGCAGATTCAAAATTTTCCTACGTGTCACCAAGATCAGTCTATGGAGTCATCTAGCAACGAGGGAGGAGTGGATCTACATACCCTTGTAGATCGCGCGCGGAAGCGTTCAAGAGAACGGGGTTGATGGAGTCGTACTCGTCGTGATCCAAATCACCGATGATCCTAGCGCCGAACGGACGGCACCTCCGCGTTCAACACACGTATGGAGTAGCAACGTCTCCTCCTTCTTGATCCAGCAACGGGGGAGGAGAGGTTGATGGAGATCTAGCAGGAGGACGGCGTAGTGGTGGAAGTAGCGGGATTCCAACAGGGCTTCGCCAAGCGCTGTAGGAGGAGGGAGATGTGTCACGGGAGGGAGAGGGAGGCGCCAGGGCTTAGGTGGGGCTGCCCTCCCTTCCTCCCACTATATATAGGGCCAAGGGAGAGGGGGGCGCAGCCTTGGCCCTTCCTCCAAGGAAGGGTGCGGCTAGGGAGGAGTCCCTCCTCCCCAAGGCACCTCGGAGGTGCCTTCCCCTTTAGGACTCTTCCTTTCCTTATCTCTTGGCGCATGGGCCTCTTGGGGCTGGTGCCCTTGGACCATATAGGCCAAGGTGCACACCCCTACAACCCATGTGGCCCCCCGGGGCAGGTGGCCCCATCCGGTGGACCCCCGAGACCCTTCCGGTGGTCCCGGTACAATACCGGTGACCCCGAAACTTGTCCCGATGGCCGAAATAGCACTTCCTATATATAATTCTTTACCTCCGGACCATTCCGGAACTCCTCGTGACGTCCGGGATCTCATCCGGGACTCCGAACAACATTCGGGTTACCGCATACTAATATCTCTATAACCCTAGCGTCACCGAACCTTAAGTGTGTAGACCCTACGGGTTCGGGAGACATGCAGACATGACCGAGATGACTCTCCGGTCAATAACCAACAGCGGGATCTGGATACCCATGTTGGCTCCCACATGTTCCACGATGATCTCATCGGATGAACCACGATGTCAAGGATTTGATCAATCCTGTATACAATTCCCTTTGTCTAGCGGTACGATACTTGCCCGAGATTCGATCGTCGGTATCCCGATACCTTGTTCAATCTCGTTACCGGCAAGTCTCTTTACTCGTTCTGTAACACATCATCCCGTGATCAACTCCTTGATCACATTGTGCACATTATGATGATGTCCTACCGAGTGGGCACTTCCTGAATTATTAATGAATATATTGAAGAATGATAATGACTGGACACTTCCTGAACCACCGCCTGAAACTACTCCGAAGAAGAGGGGTATTCTATTTCTCACTCCTGAAGACGTGTAAGAGGCAAAGAAATGTATGAATAAAAAATGTATTAAAGCTGAAGATGTTAAGAATTTACGACCTATTAAAGAAATACATGGGCTCAATGCACCACCACCACACGTGGTAGAGGTAAACTCTTTGTTGAAGTTTAATGAAAATGACATCTCTTATGATAAAACTCCTCATCAATGCTATTATGAGTTTTATAATTATATAGGTAAGAAAAATTATTTCATTGCTCATGTTATGAAACAGTTGGAACATAATGCTCATGTTATTGATTGTTTGAGTGATTTGTTGTTTAGAATTATTAATGATGTTAAGGGAGTTAGTAAGCATGCTTCTATGGTTCAAACTCAGTTAGAACAAGTTTCTAAGTCTCAGAGTCAATTGCTTGATGAAATGAATAGAAATATGCATGATCATGCTGTTAGAGTTATGACTAGGGGCATTAGAATGACTCATGAGCCACTTTACCCTGAGGGACACCCCAAGAGAGTTGAGCAAGACTCTCAAAGAGCTACTGTAGAGGCTCCTATTTCTTCTAAAAAGAAGAAGAAAAAGAAAAATGATAGGACTTTGCATGCTTCTAGTGAACTGGAGGTAGAAAAACCTCCTGATGTTAATCTTGATGTTTCTATTTCTGATGCTGAAACACAATCAGGTGATGAACATACACCTGACGTTACTAATGAGATTCTTGCAGATGCTTAGCCAGAAAATATTAGAGAACCAGGAAATGATATTGATATAGAACTTGCTGAGGATCTTGATAACCCACCGCCTAAAAAAAGGTATGAGAAAAAGGACTTTGTTGCTAGGAAGCACGGTAAGGAAAGAGAACCTTGGATTCATAAGCCCATGCCTTTTCCTCCTAAACCATCCAAGAGTAAGGATGAGGAAGACTTTGATCGCTTTGTTGAAATTCTTAGACCTATTGTTTTACGTACTCGCTTGATTGATATGTTAAAAATGCCTCCTTATGCTAAGTATATGAAAGATATTGTTACTAATAAGAGAAAGATTCCTGAGGCTGAAATTTCTACTATGCTTGCTAATTATTCTTTTAAGGATGGTGTTCCAAAGAAATTGGGAGACCCAGGTATACCAACTATACCTTGTTCCATTAAGAGAAACTATGTTAGAACTGCTTTGTGTGACCTGGGAGCTGGTGTTAGTGTTATGCCTTTCTCTTTATATAAAAGACTTGATTCGAACAAACTCAGTACTACTGAGATTTCTTTGCAGATGGCTGACAAGTCAATAGCCATTCCTATCGGTATTTGTGAGGATGTGCCCATTGTGGTTGCAAACGTTACTATCTTAATGGACTTTGTTATACTTGATATGCCCGAGGATGACAACATGTAGATTATCCTTGGTAGACCTTTCTTGAATACTTCAGGGGCTATTATTGATTGCAACAAAAGCAAGGTCACTTTTCATATTAATGGTAATGAGCATACGGTGCATTTTTCGAAGAAACAATTTCAAGTGAGTGGTATTAATGTTATTGAAAAAACTCCAACTATAACTATTAGAAGCTTTCAACTGCCTATTCCTACTGTCAAAAAGAAATATGAAATAATTATGGTAGGGAATATGCCTATCCCCATTGAGGTAACATAGTGTTTTCGCGAAAAAAATTCGGTTTCATGTTAATTGAAAGGGGTTATTAATAAGACTTGATCAACCTTATTAATAGATTCTTTTTGAGAAACATGAGATTGATGAATTTAGCAAGCACACCTTTCTGTACCCATCTTTTATTCTCTATTTTTATTAGTCAAATACAAAAAATTCCATGTTTTTCCTGTTTTCTGATTTTTTTTCGTGCAATAAAAAAGTGTCCAGAAATGAAAGTCCTTAGAATGTCCTGAATTTTTTACATGATTTTTTATAGAATATATTAGAATTTTTGGCACAAAAATCACTGCAGATGAACACCCCAGGTGGCCACATGGCACCAGGGCGCCCCCCCATGGGCGCGCCCATGTGCCATGTGGGCCACCCAGGGCCCCACTCACTTATCCCTTCCTCCCACACCCTTCTTCTTCCTTTGAAAAAAATTTCCTAGTTCAGTTCTTGCTCCCTTTGCCATGATTTTCGATCTCCTTGCTTGGAACCCCATTTCCGAAACTGTTTTGAGGAACTGCTCCTTGGTATGTGACTCCTCCATTGCTCCAATTAGTTTTTTTATTTTGTATTTTATATTTTGCATATTTAGCTACACTTGGTGTTGTAGAAAATGAGCTTGCATGTTGAATTCTTTGAGTGCTAAGTAGTTTGAATGCTTGATATGGCCTCTAGACACTTGTATGAGTAGTTGCTATCAATTTTGTGAAGTTTTGTTAACATCTTTTTATGGACCAATTTTTTTTAGAAATTTGTTTCTAGGAAGATGAACTTTCTTCGAAGGAGTTCCTCTAGGAGGAAGTCTATGGAGGCATCCTCGAGCTCGAGCTCTGCACGCCAATCTTATGAAGATCCCCGAGCGAGCTCAGTGAGAGGTGCAGAAACACAAGCATGCCGATGGCCGTGTACGGACTTTATGTTGAGGACGAGAATCAAGGAGGGCTTTGACCAATATATTCGTAATGCTGACCTCACCTCCTTCATGGCAGATAAGCCTAACCAGCACCTTCACCTTACCCATACATTTACTCAGCATTTTTCGTACAATCCCCGCACTTCTAGAGTTTCGTTTCATCTTTATGATAGTTCCTACAGTTTGTCTCTAGAAGAGTTGTGTGTTGCCTGCAAACTTCCATACTAGGGGTCATTAGACGAACCACCGGCAACTGAGTACTCCTTTGTCTTAGGCAGCCTTTGCCATGGTGAGGATAGGGGGTACACAGGTTAGAATTCTCAGTATTCAGTTCCTCGCTATTCGCTATTTTGCACTTTTCAATGGAAAATGCATTGCTGGCAAACAGGATTGTAGTGCACTTTGTGCCCCTGATCCGAGCATTATTCATACTACTTTGACTGGTGAGAGGCATTATAATTTGGGTGTCATTGTAGCATGTAGGTTGCAACGCAATGCGAACAATGGTGATTTGTATGGAGGGATCTATGCTTCACGTGTAGCTGCACACTTAGAGATCCCTCCGAAGTTCAGTGACCCCATTGTACCTTACAAATATCTGAACTTTGGTGCTATGCGTGAGCATAAGTTTTTGAAGCAAGACACACGCACGTATGAGTACAATTTAATTTTTAACAAATATGACCCTGTGTATGTGGCTTTGCCTGCACCTGCTCTCTTTGATTTTCAGAAGAAGGGAAGGTATTCTTTAACAAAGAGCAAGGCGCTTGAGTACAACGCAACAGTTGAGGCAGCCCGCCAGGCTAAGGAGGCTGCTCAACATGCTTCTTCGAGCTACCACTTTGACTATTATCCGGACAGGGATGGTGATGGACCAAGCTGGGCCAAAAGCCCAAGCTTGGGGGAGCACATATTTCCCACCGACAGTTTATTCATGCTTACACATTTCACTCTAGTTGTTGGTGCTCATACTCTTTCATTGTATTATCCATGTTAGTTTTATTTTCTCGCTTTCTTCTTGTGTGTTTGAAAAACTTTCAGAAAATCCAAAAACATAGTTAGCTTTTTTTTGCTTTCCAGTTTAATTAGTTGTAGCCTTTAAAAATCAAAAACCCAAAATGATTTCTCGCTTCTTCTTTCGCTTGTTGGGAGCTTTCCCGTGTAAATAGTTTTTCTTGTTTTTGATTTTTCTTTTCTTCATTTTGCCTTCTTCGAGAAAAACAACAAAATCCAAAAATATTTCGGTGTGTTTCTCTGAATTTATTTTCTTTTCTCTTTGCTGAGTTCTTATAAGGAGGAGACCATGATGAAAATGTTGAGTGGCTCTCATATGCATTATTGATTATCTATCAGAGAGCCCATTTTACCTTGTCTTCTCCTTTGAATAAATTTTTGTAGATTCCAGCTTAGTCTATGGCACCCTTGGACTATTGTTATTTTCATACCATTCGACCGTGCAAGTGAAAGGCAATAATGACGATGATTTGGTGGAGTGACCATGGCAAAGAAAAGCGGGTATGAACTCAACCTGTTCTTGTTCTTATAAATGTGTTTAGATCGGTGTCCATGATTCAGCAGATTATGATCAAACATGTTTGCGATGACAATTAGAGATTATAGTTGTTCATGCCATGCTTAAGTAGCTAGGAGTTGATAATGATTTACCTTGGATGTCAACATGCATTAAAATGATTGTGATGTGGTATGATGGTATGGTATCCTCCTCTGAATGTTTCAAGTGCCTTGACTTGGCACATGTTTATGCATGTAGTTGAATCAAAACTAACATTGCCTCTATGATATTTATGTTCATGGTGCTCATATCCTACTCATGCTAGTACTCAATGTTGATTATGCATAATATATGTTCATGACCATATTCGCTCTCCAGCTGGTTGCTTCCCAATCTTATTGCTAGTCTTCACCTGTACTAAGCGGGAATGCTGCTTGTATATCAAAATCTTTAAACCCGAGTTGTTCCAGATGAGTCCACCTTATCTACCTATATGCGGTATTACCCTGCCGTTCCAAGTAAATTTGCATGTGCCACCTCTAAATTATTCAAATGAACATCTGTTTTGTGTGCCTGGACCGCTCATGGAGCGACAGGGAGCAGTCAGTATCTTCCATGCTAAGTGGGTTATTCTCAGATGAGTGTTTATTCACTTGTCATTGCACGAGAAAGGGGCGGTAATCGGGATTCCCAGTCCCAAACTTAAATTTGCAAATAATAACCAAAACTCTTCCGGACTGTAAGTGGAATGAAGGGCAATTGAATTCCGATTAGCCGCGGACTATGAAAAGGTGAAGGGGGAGTAAAACTTTACTTTAGCGCTTGGGAACCGCCACTAATTTGTTTAGCATGGAAGATATTGAAAAATATCGGTCGTGACGTTGGCAGGAAGGGCATGCCACCCAAAAATAAATTTTATCCCTGTTTTAAAACTTTGAGCTCTGGCACCTCTACAAATCCATGCTTCTCTCTGCGAAGGGTCTATCTATTTATTTTTATTGTTGAGCCATCACCTTCTCAAACAAGCACCATACCTGAGAGCACTATTGTCATCCTCATGCATTGTGTGTGGTTAATCGTTGAATGCATCATGACTGGATCTTTGTTGCCATGAATTACAATGTTTAGTCGCTGCTTCAACTTTGGAGGTGCTATGCATTTATATTTTGCGATCTCAGAAAGGGCTAGTGAGATACCATCAGTGTCATATTATATCATGATTGTTTTGACAAAGTGTTGGCATTTGAGATACCTTATTATTGCTCGCTAGTTGATTATGCCGTTGATATGAATGAATATGATTTCTAAGAGTTATCATGAATGTGGTTAGTTATAATCTTTGCTGAAAACTTGGATGTTGTTTAAGCATATTTATAAGCACAAGAACAAAAAGAGTTTGTAAAAGTTTTTCTTTATCACTGTCAGTTTGCCAACTGAATTGCTTGAGGACAAGCAATGAGTTAAGCTTGGGGGAGTTGATACATCTCTGTTGTATCTACTTTTCTAACCACATTTGCTCTTGTTTTTTACTCTAATTTGCATGATTTGAAGGAAACTAACCCGGACTGACGCTGTTTTTAGTAGAATTGCATGGTGTTGTTTTTGTGCAGAAATAAAAGCTCTCAGAATTGGACGAAACTTTTTGAGGAATTTTTATGGAATAGATGAGGAATTATGGAGCCAAGACCCACTGCATAGGGGGTCCCAGGTGGCCACATGGCACCTGGCCCCCCCGGGGCGCGCCCAGGTGCTGTGTGGGCCCCTGGTGAACCCCCTGACCCTATCTTCAAGCCTATAAATTCACTTTTACAAAGAAAAAATAGGAGAGGAAGAATTATCGCATTTCACGAGACGGAGCCGCCGCCAAATTCTGTTCTTCATCGGGAGGCCAGATCTGGAGCCCGTTCGGGGCTCCGGAGAGGGAAATCTTCGATCTTCGTTATCCCAACCTCTCTCCATCGCCAATTCCATGATGCTCCTCACCGGGAGTGAGTCATCTCTTCGTAGGCTCGCTGGTCGGTGATGGGATTGGATGAGATCGATCATGTAATCGAGTTAATTTTGTTAGGGCTTGGTCCCTAGTATCCACTATGTTCTGAGATTGATGTTGCTATGATTTTGCTGTGCTTAATGCTTGTCACTAGGGCCTGAGTGCCATGATTTCAGATCTGAACTGTTTATGTTTTCATGAATATATTTGTGTTCTTGATCCGATCTTGCAAGTTGTATGCACCTGCTATGTGTTATGATCCGCATCCCCTAGGGTGACAATAATTGAGATTCTTTCTGGTGATTACCGTAGTTTGAGGAGTTCATGTATTCACTATGTGTTAATGCTTTGTTCCGGTTCTCTATTAAAAAGAGGCCTTAATATCCCTTAGTTTCCTTATGGACCCCGCTGCCACGGGAGGGTAGGACAAAATATGTCATGCAAGTTCTTTTCCATAAGCACGTACGACTATTTACGGAATGCATGACTACATTGTATTGATGAACTGGAGTTAGTTCTGTGTCGCCCTAGGTTACGACTGATATATGATCGATATTATCGAACACACCCATCATCACCGATCTAGTGCCTACGAGTTTCCACATACTGATACTTGCTAAGTTACTACTGTTACACTTGCTACAAATCTGTTACTATTACCGTTACCGTTACTATTGCTACTTTTGTTACTTGCTATCAAACTATCTTGCTACTAATCACTTTGCTACAGATTTTTAGTCTCCAGGTGTGGTTGAATTGACAACTCAACTGTTAATACTTTCAAATATTCTTTGTCTCCCCTTGTGTCGAATCAATAAATTTGGGTTGAATACTCTACCCTCGAAAACTGTTGCGATCCCCTATACTTGTGGGTTATCAAGACCTTTTTCTAGCACCGTTGCCGGGGAACATATCTATATTTATGAAGTCACTTGGAATTTATATATGTTTGCCACTATGAGGAATCTTAAGGATGGTAGAATCAGGATCATTCCCTCTACTACGAGGGAAGGTAAGAAACTGCCATCTAACTCTTCACTTGATTCACCTTCTGTTTTGAGTAAGGTTGCAACACCACTACCTGCTATGAATTTTGATATGTCTCAAGTTATTGATGATGCTATGAATGATATTACTTCTACTTTGAATGATGCTATTGATGATGCTAGTACTATGCTTGATAATACTGTGCCACCTAGTGAATTTCTTGATGAACAACTTGCTAAGGCTAGAGAAGGCTAGAGAAATTGAGAAAGCCAAGAGCGCTGAAACTCTTGAAAATCTCGATTCGCCTTTCTTGCTTGGTCCTATTGTTAGAGCTGAAATACCTGATGATCATTGCTTTGATAGAGAAACTGCTATAGCTATTCTTGATTGTAATGATAGGGAAGAAGCTCTAAAATTGCTTGATGTGTTGAAAGAAAAGTCTATGAGGGAGAGGATGACGTGTGATCCTAAGTTTACCACTTCTCACATCTTTATTACTTATAAAGATTATGAGTTCTATGTTGATTCTGAGTTGATTACTTTGGTTGAGTCAGATCCTTTCCATGGTTCTGAAACTGAAACTATTGTGGCACATCTTACTATGTTGAATTATATTGCTACTCTTTTTGCTCATGAGAAAAAGATTCGTTACTACTATATTCTTAAGTTGTTCCCTTTCTCATTAAATGGTGATGCTAAGGTTTGGTACAATATTCTTACTCCTGGTTGTGTGCATAGTCCCCAGGATATGATTTACTATTTTTATGAAAAATATTTCCCTGCATATAAGAAACAAGCTGCCTTGCAAGAAATATTTAACTTTATATAGATTGAAGAAGAGAGTCTCCCACAAGCTTGGGGGAGGCTTCTCCAGCTACTTAATGCTTTACTAGATCATCCTCTGGAAAAAATGAAATAGTTGATATTTTCTATAATGGTATAAACGATGTTTCTAGGGACTACCTATACAGTTGTGCTGATTGTGTTTTCAGGAAAAGAACGGTTAATTAAGCTGAGGAATTATTGATGAATATATTGAAGAATGATAATGACTGGACACTTCCTGAACCACCGCCTGAATCTACTCCGAAGAAGAGGGGTATTCTATTTCTCACTCCTGAAGACATGCAAGAGACAAAGAAATGTATAAAGAAAAAATGTAATAAAGCTGAAGATGTTAAGAATTTACCACCCATTTAAAAAATACATGGGCTCAATGCACCACCACCACAGGTGGTAGAGGTAAAAATCAACGACAAAACCAGGAACACAACACACGGATCATTATTCAGTATGGGTTGTCTTTCGGTCTGTCCACTCTTCGTTGAAAAACTTTTATCTCATTGGGTGTATATGGTGGGCACTCCCTTTCTGATATTGCGACTGTTGGTAATGATGGCTCCTCGTTTAATTTTAAAGTGCATTACACCGAAATGTCTAGAAACCTGGAAAGAAAAAGAGAAGCGACCACACGACAACCTAGAAACGTGTGAGAAAATTTGCCTAATAATTTAATTTCCGCAGCCAAATTTGCTCGAAAGAACCTGAAGAGTAAAGCTGGAATTTCATGTGGTCGTCTCGTTCTCCATCCCAAACGAAACTCGGTCCCCATTCCGCAGCGTGTGCCATCGATAGCGCGCGGCGCCAGGCTTTTCGGTGGCCGCAACCACCGGCGTCGGTCCTGTCCTGCCGTAGCAGAAGTGCACCACAACCACTGCTTGTATGCCAGGTGGTCTATAGACCTGGTTATAGCTTTTATTACCTAAATAATAGTGTTCTTCGTACTGCTGTGAATATTCAAACCTTCTCTCAAAGAAAAATGCACATCATGGTGATGTCTCGTTGGAGCAGTAGCGCTACCAGTAGCACCAGTGAACCACTCTACAGTATTGGGCCACAGTCTGTTATCACAAGTCTTGTGGAGTCCTGGTGATGGAACAAGCGCGAGATGCGGCACGAGAGACCTGTATACGGTTTCTATGCTGTCTGGCTCGGTATGTGTGAGTCCAATAGAGACAAGGGAAACAGAGCAAGCATGATGGCACTGTGGAAAACAACAACTGTATCAAGTGCTACGCTAATTGAAGCCAAAAGTCTCTAAACCATCGGTATTTCCTTTTTCCACATATAAAAACCATGAGTCTGTGTAACATGTTTTCAAATAACATCGACCCACCTAGCTAGTAGGAGCAACTACTTAACATTGTTTTCGATAAGAGCAACTTTAGTAGATACGCTATATAGTTGTCGGCCCGTATATTTCCAGCCATTTTACAGTTTTTGGTCTTTTTAGGGTCCGAACTGATGCGTCAAAATTCTCCCCGTCCGTAAAAAAATATACAGGCGGCCCGCAAGCTGCCCTGTTCGCTGCTATATCTACGGGCTGGTAGCGTTCTAGGGTTCCCGTCTTGGATAAGCTCCGTCCCCAGTCATTATCCTCTCCGCTCCACCGTCTCTTTCCGTTTCTCCGACGAGCGATTGCGTCGTTTATTGCCCTTTCTCGCAGATCCATGGCAGGAGGTGATTGTGGACGTGGGGCCCGCGGCAGGTCTCCACTGCGCAAGCGCGGCAGGCACGACGGGGAGGCCGGCAGGTCTAGTCAGCCCGCCGTCGAGCCGTGGCGCTTGAGGCAGGTGTGCTCCCCGCAGCGGAGGTCGGGACTCATGGGCTCGCTTCTGCGAGCTCGGGGACGCTCTTTGGCCAACCACCAAGGGCCTCCGAGATGCGGAGATCGAGCTCGCCGCCGCGATGGACGTGGGGACGGCAGGTGAAGATGGCGCCGCCGAATGGCTTTTTCAGGCGGCGAAGGAGGCGTTCGAGCTCGCCAACGTTCTCTACCGGTTCACGACCGAGTTCTACCTCAGCGTCAAGCCGTGAGCCGCCGTCCCCGACGTCAAGCAAGTTTTAGTATATCTATGTTTTAGTTTACGTAGCTGACCTATCGGTGTGTTTTAGACAAACCATGTAGCGAGAACGCAGTTTATCTTAAGTTTTTTAGTTTCACATACTTTTTTGCAATATTTGTTCTGTGCCAGGGCACAACTGCCTGTAAAATTATTTTAGGGTAAACCGTATAACTACTTTGCGGACGAATTTTTACAACATCTACTAGAATTGCTTTAAGTGGAGCTCGCCTGCCGCGGATGACTTCCTAGAAATTTTTCTCTTATTTCCCCTTTCTTCTTAATGTGGTTATAAACATAGTCCCACATCGTGTGCGACTCAGTATAATTGTCCTGGCGCGTTGGAGATCGCTAACCTAGTGGTCATGCGAACGTTGGGAAAGTATCGGGTGCTCCCAGCCTTGGGGTACTCCTGGTGCTCCAAAGCCAAAATAACATTTTTAAATGTTTCAAAAAATTCCGGAAAAAGTGAATGTTCACAAGGAATGTGACTACAACCCTTCAAAAGTTTAAGTCCAAATTCAAAACGCACATTGAGAAACAAAAAAGACAAATCTAGATGTGAATAGTGTTAATGCCGCTTTTGTCTTTTTTCCACTATTCATGCTGGATTTCACATTTTTGTTTCTCAATTTGTGAATCGAGTTTGAAACTGAAATTTTTAGGGGTTGTAGTCATATTCCTTGTGAACATTCATATTTTTCTGAAATTTTTGGAAACATGTAAAAATGTTTTTTTGACATTGGAACACCGGGAGTACCCCAAGGATGGAAGCACCTAAGAGCAACTCTAGCAGACCCTGCATCCGGCCGGCCCGCAAAACGTGTTTGCAGCTTGCGGAAAAACGCATTTGCGGACCGGCGCGGACGGCCACAGTT
The DNA here is from genome assembly GCF_002162155.2 of Triticum dicoccoides. Classification (NCBI taxonomy): domain Eukaryota; kingdom Viridiplantae; phylum Streptophyta; class Magnoliopsida; order Poales; family Poaceae; genus Triticum; species Triticum dicoccoides. Next base: position 624,912,782 of record NC_041390.1, on the reverse strand, counting down.
GTAGACCCCGCGTAACGGACCTGTAAAAAAAGATATTCGTGGAATATGCTCTTTTACGGGTCGGCTTTGCGGGGCCTGATCTGGCACAGCTCATAAGACATCACCATATCTTTGCTAGAATGGTAAGACGAAAGAAAACAAGAACCACAAGTATGCATTTTAGAAGATTTCCAACTTCCATAACTGCTCCCACTAGTTGGACTAATATCTTCTCCATACATTCATTGTTTATTTGCGGATTCTTGATTTTGCATTCTTCTATCCTCATCTTTGGTTCGAAAGAAGTAGACGTTGCCTCCCCTCTAGTTGCACATGCAGCTGCATCATTGCCTCCGATTCTACTAAGGAGTGCACGAACATCTATTAAGTTTCTTTCTATCAATAAATCAATGTATTGGCCTTTCCAATACCAAAATGAGCATCCATCTTCCTACACACATGAATGAGCATGTTCGAAATGAGCTACCACAATGAGCTGTCAAAATAAGCTCCTACAAGTGCACGTACCCCGGCCGGACGAATCCATGCCCGCAAATCGTCGGCGTCGGCGGGAGAACGAACTCGTACCTGCATGTGGCGATGCGCCCTTGCCAGGGCTACGGGAGATGCTCCCCGACCATTCCATCACTTGACGCAGCCACCGGCGGCCGGAAAAAGCCAAATCCGGCGGCCCGCGATGAAGGACCGCAGATCCGCAAATCCGGCGGCCCGCCGACGCAGGGGGAGGGAGAGAGGGGAGGCCTCGTGCGTGTGGCGGCCTTTCGGCGTGCTCCCGCCAGCTGCTTTCGCCGGAATCTTGGGCGGCGGCCCGGCGACGGGGCGAGGGGGAGAGGGGAGGTGGTTGGTGGGGAAAGCGCGGGCTGAAATTTCAGCCCCCACCAACCGCTTCCGCTAATATGCAGGGCACCGCAGCGGCGAGGGGGAAACCCGCGTATTCGCGAGTTGGGGCCGAGATTTTGCCGCGCCCTTCAAATTTTTTTGCGCGCCGGGGCGAGATGCGGGGTCTGATCGGGTGGGATTTTTCTTCCCGACCCTTATTTTGACGGTTATTTTGCGGGTAGGGGCGGGATGCAGGGTCTGCTAGAGATGCTCTAATGATTTCCCTACAAGCCACCTGGGCGAGAAAGCGGACCCGATGGTGGTGATCAAGTTCATGATGCTATGGTACCCGAGGTTGGACGCACAGCACCACTTTTTGGTGCTGGACTTTGCGCAAGTCAACTACTCCCTCCGATTCGAACTAAGTGTCACAATTTTGAACTGGGCTTAGTTTAAATTAGCCACACTTATTATGTATGAAGTGATTATTTTTTGGGTTTGCTGCATAAACCTCCGACCATAAGTATAATATAGCAACTCAATAAATGTTCGCGAATAAATCCAGAAATGTGTGAGAAAATTTGCCTAATAATTTAATTTTTGGTCAATTTTTCTTAGGGTGTGTTTAGGACTCATCTAGTTTGTGGCCCCAAGTCAACCTAATAATTTAAGATGACATCACCGACTATTTGTGGCCCCTTTGTTTGTCTTTGTTTTTTCCTTGTCACCCATGCCTGAACCGGACTAGAGTAAAATCATTAGGTGAGCCCCAAATCTTTCTCTTCTTTCAATTTCATCATTTGGGCTCTGATTTGGGATTTCAAAAATGGGAAAATATTCTAGGCTCTATGTTTCGGACGAATTTGGGGAGAGAAAAAAAGGCGATTTTACTTAATCAAAAGGTTCCCCTCCTTCTAATTGCTTCACAAGGAACTTTTCTAGAAAATTTCTATCATTTGAAATCACAACAGGAATCCAGTGTTCCAAACGACCCCTACGTCTCTAGCCTCCAAATTTAGCGTCTCTGTGTGCTTATTGTGTTGTAGTGATGTGAAGATTGGCATGAGCCATGAGTCTGCATCTCTAGCACGCCTACTAGGTAATAAGGTAGCTCCTGTGCTCCTCGTGCCATGCATCTGCATGCTCGTGGGCCCCGCCACACCGGTTCTTCTCCAAGCTACAGAGCACATACTTGTCGCGTATACTCTCGCAGTCTCGCAGCTTTGGATTTTGCATGGCTAGGTGCCAAGGTCACGGCAACATTCTGGTCACAGAAATACA
>NC_041390.1:624909849-624910531 GCF_002162155.2 Triticum dicoccoides | reverse complement strand
CATGATTCATCCTGGTCTTTATTTATTTTAGAGAGGAGCGTGTGCACGAGGACTCGACGGTGTAGTATAGGAAGTGATAATAGCCGTTTGACAATGGTTTTTATTTGGACGGGTGGGGCTTTGATCCGTAGAAATATGTCTCTCATCTCTTTCCAATTTGCATGGCTAGGTACCTCTCGTCCAAGGAGTACCTCCAGCCAGAGACACGGGCAAGCCTTGGCTTTACAAAAGGTCAAGCTCGTGGGCGTGCCAATAATTGGTAAATAGGATTGATACTTGAAGGTACACATAACTTTTACAACTAATGTTTGCTTACAAGACGTGTCATGCAGCAAGCTTGATGAAATAATAACATGACAGAGAGACTAATTGCGGAAACACGAGACTTGAGTACTACTAGTAGTAGGACAGACTGAAATAAATAAAGATACGATACTACCACACAAACATAACTAGGGCAACTTGTCTTTCCCTCCTAGTGTGGAGGGCAGCATCCATGAAGTTATCTTCATGGTCAATGTGGTGGCAATGGTTTGTCGTCCTTTGGGGTGTCAGCCGCCAAGTACTTGTTCAGATGTTGAGGTGGGGGTGGTCGTTTGATGTCGGTGATGTTGATCACCACGCGTCTTCGTCCTATACAATACGGATAATCAATATCTTCACACGATCAACATTGGACTAA